>NC_049211.1:240000-402500 GCF_013347855.1 Anguilla anguilla
AGGTCCCTGTACCCTAGTATCAGAACCCCTGTACCCCAGTATCAGACAGGTCCCTGTACCCCAGTATCAGAACCCCTGTACCCCAGTATCAGACAGGTCCCTGTACCCCAGTATCAGAACCCCTGTACCCCAGTATCAGACAGGTCCCTGTACCCCAGTATCAGAACCCCTGTACCACAGTATGAGACAGGTCCCTGTTCCCAAGTATTGGATTGTGTTCTGCCCTGTGACTTCACCAATAGGTGGCGCTGCAAAGCGTTTCCTCAGTGTTTCTGACTTAATTGAACTGCATGGAAAGAAAAACCTTTAACATATCTGCTAAACTCCTAAAATGCAAATGTAAGTACCCACCATGCTGTCAGGTCTGGGTAAAAAAGTAAGCAGCTTTTTCTGTTTTCCAGATTATGCTCATGGAATCCGGCTGACATCAGCCATGCCAGGCGCAGACATTAAAGTTCTCATCAACTTCAATGCCCCCAACCCTCAGGACCGCAAGAGGTTCACCAGCGACCTGCGGGAGTCCACTGCTGAAGTGCAGGAGATGGAGAAGTATAGAATAGAATGTGAGTTACCCACTGCCCCGTGTCTCCACCCACTGCTGCCCTGTGTCTCTGCCCACTGCCCCGTGTCTCCACCCACTACTGCCCTGTGTCTCCGCCCACTCCCCTGTATCTCCGCCCACTGATGCCCTGTGTCTCTGCCCACTGCCCTGTGTCTCTGCCCACTCCCCTGTATCTCCGCCCACTGCTGCCCTGTGTCTCTGCTCACTGCTGCCCTGTGTCTCCGCCCACTGCCCTGTGTCTCTGCTCACTGCCCTGTGTCTCTGCTCACTGCCCTGTGTCTCCGCCCACTGCCCCGTGTCTCCACCCACTGATGCCCTGTGTCTCTGCCCACTCCCCTGTATCTCCGCCCACTGATGCCCTGTGTCTCTGCCCACTGCCCTGTGTCTCCGCCCACTCTCCTGTGTCTCTGCCCACTGCCCTGTGTCTCCGCCCACTCTCCTGTGTCTCCGCCCACTGCCCCGTGTCTCCACCCACTGATGCCCTGTGTCTCTGCCCACTGCCCTGTGTCTCCGCCCACTCTCCTGTGTCTCCGCCCACTGCCCCGTGTCTCCACCCACTACTGCCCTGTGTCTCCGCCCACTGCTGCCCTGTGTCTCTGCCCACTGCCCTGTGTCTCCGCCCACTGCCCCGTGTCTCCACCCACTGCCCTGTGTCTCCGCCCACTCCCCTGTATCTCCGCCCACTGCTGCCCTGTCTCTCCGCCCACTCCCCTGTATCTCCGCCCACTCTCCTGTGTCTCCGCCCACTGCCCTGTGTCTCCGCCCACTGATGCCCTGTGTCTCCGCTTTACATTTAATCTGATGAAAAACGAACTTTGTAACTTGGTAGGAGTACTAACAAAAATGCCAAGTTACACACACAAAGCAAACTGGCAAAATCTAGGCTTGCCACTAAAAGTATTAATATTATTTGAAGTTATTGTACAATAAACAATATTGGCTATCATTACAGTGCTACAGTGTTCCTCTGGGCCCCAGAGTAGATCCCCCTGCTGGAGTCGTGCAGTAGATCCCCCTGCTTGATCAGTAAATCCCCCTGCTGGAATAGTGCTGTAGATCCTCTTGCTGGAGCAGTAGATCCCTCTGCTTGAGCAGGAGATCCCCCTAATGGAGCAGTTGTTCCCCCTGCTGGAGCAGTATATCCCCCTGCTGGAGCAGTATATCCCCTGGTGGAGCACTATATCCCCTTGCTGCAGCAGTAGATCCCCTGCTGGAGCAGTAGATCCACGTTCTGGAGCTGTAGATCTCCCTGCTGGAAAAGTAGATCCCCTGGTGGAGCAGTATATCCCCTTGCTGGAGCAGTATATCTCCTTGCTGCAGCAGTAGATCTCCTTGCTAGAGCAGTATATCCCCTGGTGGAGCAGTAGATCTCCTTGGTGGAGCAGTAAATCCCCTGGTGGAGCAGTATATCCCCCTGCTGCAGCAGTAGATCTCTTTGCTGGAGCAGTGGATCCCCTTGCTGGAGCAGTGCTGTTGTGTGTGTGTATGCAGCGGAGCTGGAAAAGCAGAAGGGTGTGGTCCGGCCCAGCATAGCGCCGGGCGGCGGGATAAGGAAGGAGGGCGGCAGCGGGAACCTGAGCCGCGGCAGTCTGGATGACACCTACGCCATGGGGGAGGGGCTAAAGAGGACCACGCTCAGTAGCTCTCTGCAGGATCTCTCTGACACAGGTGAGGTCAGACATGGGCATGTGTGGTGGTGACTCAGCACCCAAAAGACCAAGGGTTATACACCAGAGAGGGAGAGTGAGCG
This sequence comes from Anguilla anguilla, assembly GCF_013347855.1. NCBI lineage: Eukaryota > Metazoa > Chordata > Actinopteri > Anguilliformes > Anguillidae > Anguilla > Anguilla anguilla. The sequence continues at coordinate 242,313 of NC_049211.1, forward strand.
AGAGTGAGAGAGACAGAGAAGGGAGCTGTGCTTGTTATTTTTGACTGGGCAGAGAGAACAGGCTATGCAGTTATGTCTTTAGCATGCTATTGGTGCACACCAATGAACTACCTAAGAACTAGAAGGGAAACTGCCTTCTCAAAACGGCACTTTTTCCACGGCTCATAGTTAATTGTTTGATTGGCCAACGCAACTTCTCACGTGAATGTGGTCAGCTTGTGTCCAGTGTTGCCATATTGGCGGGTTTCCGCCCAATTGGGCTCCTTTTGATTACGTTGGGTGGAGAAAAACAGCGTTGGGCTGGTAGGTGAAATTTGGGCAACTTTTGTCTAAATTTGGTGGTTTTTGAAAATAGTTTGAAAAAAATATTACAAAATAAGTGGCACAGAAAAGTACCGTGTAAGTCCCAGTACCGCTGCTCCGATGCAGTTTACTGTTGGTTGATTTAATTAGCGGTATTAGGGGAATGCATAACACGCAATTCCTCGCGCCCACACCCGCCAGCACACCCCCCCCCCGTCGACAGCATCCAACAACACTACGTTGTGGTTGGGCTGGAAACTGTCAGTCTGATCTGGCAACACTGCTTGTGTCTATTGCACAGTGTAATGACTGCTGAGTAATTTGCAGCTAGTGGCTAATTTATAATAAGCAGCTAATTTATAGGAAATTAGCTAGCTTTGTTTTGGCAATTTGCCTTGCATCGTTTGCATGTTTATTGGATAATGGATCATTTGCATAATCAATTACCTTATTGACAACTCTATAAAGAGAACCTCGGTTTGACAGTCATTCACGCCCTGATGAAGGCTGATGTGGCCGAAACGCGTTGGCGTTAGACCTGTTTTTTTTTAAATTCCTCATGCCAATTGAATAAAGGCTTTTTAAAAACGCATTCCTTCCTCCAACAAGAGTTCCTTGAACTGCATTGAAGTAAGCCCAGTTTTATATTTTTTGCACTGAGACACCCTTCTTTGTTCCCTTCGAAAAAAGTATAATGTTATTGCCTGCTTCTATTGGCTACCTCCATTCTAATGTGAGCTTTTGGCATCTAATTCGCGCAGGAGTGAGTTCGTTGAACTTATACAACTCTCATTGGAAATACATGGCCGCCTCATTATATAATTCTATTTCTGGGCCGTGGCAGCCATCTTGCGATGATGCCATATGCAGAAGTATCGAATTGAATAGAATGGACCACGTGTCCACGTTTCCCTTCTAGTTCTTATACAGTTCAGTGGTGCACACTCTTTTTGTCTTTAGCATGCTATTAGTGCTCACTCTGCCTTTAGCATGCTATTAGTGCACACTCTGTCTTTAGCATACTATTGGTACACACTCTGTCTTTAGCATGCTGTTAGTGCACACTCTGCCTTTAGCATGCTATTAGTGCACACTCTGTCTTTAGCATGCTATTGGTAGACACTCTGTCTTTAGCATGCCATTGGTACACACTCTGTCTTTAGCATGCTATTGGTGCACAGTCTCTTTAGCGTGCTATTGGTGCATACTCTGTCTTTAGCATGCTATTGGTGCATACTCTGTCTTTAGCATGCTATTGGTACAGATTCTGTTTGTCTTCAGCATGCTATTGGTACACACTCTGTCTTTAGCATGCTATTGGTACACACTCTGTTTGTCTTTAGCATGCTATTAGTGCGTACACTGTCTTTAGCATGCTATTGGTACACACTCTGTTTGTCTTTAGCATGCTATTAGTGCACAGTCTGTCTTTAGCATGCTATTGGTACACACTCTGTCTTTAGCATGCTATTGGTGCATACTCTGTCTTTAGCATGCTATTGGTACACACTCTGTCTTTAGCATGCTATTGGTACACACTCTGTCTTTAGCATGCTATTGGTGCATACTCTGTCTTTAGCATGCTATTGGTACAGATTCTGTTTGTCTTCAGCATGCTATTGGTACACACTCTGTCTTTAGCATGCTATTGGTACACACTCTGTTTGTCTTTAGCATGCTATTAGTGCGTACACTGTCTTTAGCATGCTATTGGTACACACTCTGTTTGTCTTTAGCATGCTATTAGTGCACAGTCTGTCTTTAGCATGCTATTGGTACACACTCTGTCTTTAGCATGCTATTGGTGCATACTCTGTCTTTAGCATGCTATTGGTACACACTCTGTCTTTAGCATGCTATTGGTACACACTCTGTCTTTAGCGTGCTATTGGTGCATACTCTGTCTTTAGCATGCTATTGGTACACACTCTGTTTGTCTTTAGCATGCTATTAGTGCGTACACTGTCTTTAGCATGCTATTGGTACACACTCTGTTTGTCTTTAGCATGCTATTAGTGCACAGTCTGTCTTTAGCATGCTATTGGTACACACTCTGTCTTTAGCATGCTATTGGTGCATACTCTGTCTTTAGCATGCTATTGGTACACACTCTGTCTTTAGCATGCTATTGGTACACACTCTGTCTTTAGCGTGCTATTGGTACACACTCTGTCTTTAGCGTGCTATTGGTGCATACTCTGTCTTTAGCATGCTATTGGTACACACTCTGTCTTTAGCGTGCTATTGGTGCATACTCTGTCTTTAGCATGCTATTGGTGCATACTCTGTCTTTAGCATGCTATTGGTACACACAGCAATGGCTCCTCCTTGCTTCCCACAGGTGGTCATCATTAGCGGACTGCAGAGACGTTCCCTTCTCTCACAATCCCACCTGCTCATGGATACAAAAGCAGCAAACGCCTCATCTTCTCCATACCCCTCTGACCTTCTGCCCCCAACCTTACACCACCACAACACCCTACAACTATCACCCCTCTCCCCCAACCCTACAGCTAACACCCCACAACCCTGCCCCACACCCTACAACTAACACCCTCCTCCCCCAACCCTACAACCAACACCCCCCTACCCCATACCCTACAACCAACACCCCCAACCCTGTCCCACACCCTACAACCAACACCCCCCCAAACCTACCTCACACCCTACAACCAACACACCCCAACCCTGCCCCACACCCTACAACTAACAAACCCCAACCCTGTCCTACAACCAACACCCCCCAACCCTGCCCCACACCCTGAACCAACATCCCCCAACCCTGCCCCACACCCTACAACTAGCACCCCACCCCCCTGCCCCACACCCTACAACCAACACCCCCCCAACCCTGTCCCACACCCTACAACCAACACCCCCAACCCTGCCCCACACCCTCAACCAACACCCCCCAACCCTGCCCCACACCCTACAACTAGCACCCCACCCCCCTGCCCCACACCCTACAACCAACACCCCCCCAACCCTGTCACACACCCTACAACCAACACCCCCAACCCTGCCCCACACCCTCAACCAACACCCCCCAACCCTGCCCCACACCCTACAACTAACACCCCCCCAACCCTGTCCCACACCCTACAACCAACACCCCCAACCCTGCCCCACACCCTCAACCAACACCCCCCAACCCTGCCCCACACCCTACAACTAACACCCCACCCCCCTGCCCCACACCCTACAACCAACACCCCCAACCCTGTCCCACACCCTACAACCAACACCCCCCTCCCCCAACCCTGCCCCACACCCTACAACCAACACCCCCCTCCCCCAACCCTGCCCCACACCCTACAACTATCACCCCTCTCCCCCAACCCTACAACTAACACCCCCACAATCCTGCCCCACACCCTACAACCAACACCCCCCAACCCTGCCCCACACCCTACAACCAACACCCCCAATCCTGTCCCACACCCTACAACCAACACCCCCCAACCCTACCCCATACCCTACAACCAACACCCCCTCAACCCTACCCCACACCCTACAACTACCACCCCTTCAACCCTACCCCACACCCTACAACCAACACCCCCGCAAACTGACCCCACACCCTACAACCAACATCCCCCAATCCTGTCCCACACCCTACAACCAACACCCCCCAACCCTACCCCACACCCTACAACCAACACCCCCCCAATCCTGCCCCACACCCTACAACTAACAACCCCAACCCTGCCCCACACACTACAACCAACCCCCCCTCCCCCAACCCTGCTCCACACCCTACAACCAACACCCCCCTCCCCCAACCCTGCCCCGCACCCTACAACCAACACCCCCCCTCCCCCCAACCCTACAACTAACACCACCCCGACCCTACCCCACACCCTACAACCAACACCCCCCAAATCCTGCCCCACACCCTACAACTACCACCCCCGCCCCCCAACCCTACCCCACACCCTACAACCAACATCCCCCAACCCTGTCCCACACCCTACAACTAACACCTCCTCCAACCCTGTCCCACACCCTACAACTAACACCTTCTGCAAACCTGCCCCACACCCTACAACCAATACCCTCCTCCCCCAACCCTGCCACACACCCTAAAACTAACACTTCCCCAACCCTACCCCACACCCTACAACTAACACCTCCTCCAACCCTGACCCACACCCTACAACCAACACCCGCCTTCCCCCAACCCTGTCCCACACCCTAAAACTAACACTCCCACAACCCTACCCCACACCGTATAGCTAACATGCCCCCAACCCTGTCCCACACCCTACAACTAACACCCCACTCCCCTGCCCCACACCCTACAACCAACACCCCCCTTCCCCCAACCCTGTCCCACACCCTACAACTAACTCCCCCCCAACCCTGCCCCACACTCTACTACTAACATCCCCCCAACCCTACCCCACAGCCTACAACTAACACCCCCGCCCCCCAACACAGTGATGGTAAATTCACAATGGGCTTTTTACCCGACTCATTGCACAACTCACTGATAATAGTGATGCAGTTTGTAAATACTCTGTGTATGTGTTTATATACTAAAAGTACAGAGCACGGGGCAGTTTCAGAAAGACTGGCCGAACAGACAGGATGTCCTGTCCAAGGCTGGCTCACCGCTCTAAAAGTGCTTTCATCAGAATTTACCCAAGGTGCAGATTACAGCTGTCTGTCTTTTAAAGGTCAAAACGTGCCAATTATTCACAGTAATGTGCAAAACACCATGCATATAGCAGTTAGTATAACAGCAAGAATTATGATTATCATAAATGTGTATATCATGAATATAGCAGTTAGTATGAAAATTACAGTAACAATATCTTGTAGTCATAGTCACATAGTCAACTACAAAGGTCAGGGATCAGAAGTGGTACTGTGCAGGGGTGTTTCTGGGCTGACTGTGCTGTGTTCTCATTGGATGCTCTCAGGTGTAACTTGCCATGTACCCTGTCCCATACCAGCACAGTACAAAGCTAACGCCGCCTCTCTCCAGCTCTTCAGTAATGACATGTGCCAGCATGGAAAATGTTCTCATTCTTTTTGTTCAACAAAGTAAAAATAAAAAATGAAAAGGAGCGTTGGGCTCTAATGCAACCGCTACACAATGCGCAGCCATGCTAATGTGACCACTATACAAAGCACAGCCATGCTAATACATCCACTACACAAAACTCAGCCATGCTAATGCAACCGCTACACAAAGCACAGCCATGCTAATGCAACTGCTATACAAAGTGCAGCCATGCTAATGCAACCGCTACACAAAGCACAGCCATGCTAATGCAACTGCTATACAAAGTGCAGCCATGCTAATGCATCCAGTACACAAAGCGCACCCATGCTAATGCAACTGCTATACAAAGTGCAGCCATGCTAATGCATCCAGTACACAAAGCGCACCCATGCTAATGTAACTGCTATACAAAGCGCAGCCATGCTAATGCATCCACTACACAAAGCACAGCCATGCTAATACATCCACTACACAAAACTCAGCCATGCTAATGCAACCGCTACACAAACGCAAAGCTCAGCCATGCCAATGCAACCGCTACACAAAGTGCAGCCATGCTAATGCATCCACTACACAAAGCGCAGCCATGCTAATGCATCCAGTACACAAAGCGCAGCCATGCTAATGCATCCAGTACACAAAGCGCAGCCATGCTAATGTGACCACTACACAAAGCACAGCCATGCTAATGTGACCACTACACAAAGCACAGCCATGCTAATGTGACCACTATACCAAGTGCAGCCATGCTAATACATCCACTACACAAAGCACAGCCATGCTAATGTGACCACTATACCAAGTGCAGCCATGCTAATACATCCACAAAATGCAGCCATGCTAATGCAACCGCTACACAAAACACAGCCATGCTAATGCAACCGCTACACAAAGCACAGCCATGCTAATGCAACCGCTACACAAAACACAGCCATGCTAATGCATCCAGTACACAAAGCGCAGCCATGCTAATGTGACCACTATACCAAGTGCAGCCATGCTAATGCATCCAGTACACAAAGCGCAGCCATGCTAATATGTAGCTGCACGCAGTCCAGATCATAGCCATAAATCAGTATGAACTGCTGAGAGTGTAGCACCCTTCAGAGTTGAACCCATGGACATTGCATCTATGACCTGCTACAGGGCCTCACTCAGTACTAGCTGAGCACATGGCCGTGTGTAGCTCATATCCAAGGGCCAGAGAGCCACAGCCTGGCTCCTGTGCCAGTGCCATTTCTCCAAAGTGTTCTTAGAGACAATAGCACAGACACAAAATGCCAAACATGATTTTAGCTGCAGTTACTGGCTCACTGGTTTGTCCATTAGATGTTCATTGTTGTTTTTAGTGGTACGTGTTCACTGTAAGTTTGACTGTTTTAAATGGGAAAGTATGTCATAGTCATACAACAATCAGCAACAATTCCATCTTCCACTCTACAGCTTGTTAAAGGGGTCAGCTGTCATTAAAGCTGGCAGCTGGCAGGAATGTCACTCTGGCTCCTCCTACAGGCCGCAAGACTTACTGCAGGGACAGGAAACGCTCTGACTGATGGGTATACAGCCCCAGCACAAAGCTGCATGTTTATGCTCTTTTATAAACTCAACAGGCCAAGCTTCAGTGGCCTCAAGTGTAATTCTGCACTGGCTCCTTTTCTAGATCTATAGAATAGTCTGAGTCCAGGGTGAGGCCGCAGATCAGATCCCTTCTTTAAATCTCACTTCAATACATTGAGAGCAATAGAAGTATTATTTTTCAAATAATTTTTGAAACATTTGTGCCGTGTATGTTCACACACACACACACACACACACACACACACATACACACGTGTATATAGTGATGTTGTGAGGCGGTGTTCTGCTGTTTTGTGGTGCCTGTCCTGTGTTCAGTGTGTGGTCTCTGAAACACTTCAGCAGTTTTCCCATTACCATGAGGAATGTTACAGTCTTGCATGATGTGTTAATATTGTGACAATATGGTCTTCAAATTGTACATTTGTATATTAAATAAACAATAAAATATGTCTGAACAATGTAAGGCCAAACATAGTCAGTGTGTGTGAGTGTGAGAGAATGAATATGTGAGAGTGTGAATGTGAGTTTGAGAGTGTGTGGGAGAGTGAGAGCGAGAGATTGAGTGAGAGAGAGTGTGTGTGTGTGAATGTGAGAATGTGTGTGAGTGTTTGTGTGAGTGTGAATGTGAGTTTGAGAATGTGTGTGGGAGAGTGGGTGAGAGAGTGAGTGTGAGAGTGTGTGTGTGTGTGTGTGTGTGAAAGAGAGAGAGTGTGTGTGAGAGCAGGGATCCTGACTGAATTGCATGTGAAATTCATCAGAATTTCTTGTGCTGACAGATTGTATGTAAAGACAAAGGCATCTGTTATCAGCTGGTAGTTTCCAAGAACCTTGTCAAGCCCTGAGCGACTTTCATAGCAGCCCTTCAGAGGCTCACCTAGGCTAACTGTGGACCACAGGCTAACCCTGCTATCTGTGCACTGCCCTTCGGTGCATAAGGGTGTGTGAACCCTGCTATCTGTGCACTGCCCTTCGGTGCATAAGGGTGTGTGAACCCTGCTATCTGTGCAGTGCCCTTCGGTGCATAAGGGTGTGTGAACCCTGCTATCTGTGCAGTGCCCTTCGGTGCATAAGGGTGTGTGAACCCTGCTATCTGTGCAGTGTCCTTCGGTGCATAAGGGTGTGTGAACCCTGCTATCTGTGCACTGCCCTTCGGTGCATAAGGGTGTGTGAACCCTGCTATCTGTGCACTGCCCTTCGGTGCATAAGGGTGTGTGAACCCTGCTATCTGTGCACTGCCCTTCGGTGCAGACGGGTGTGTGAACCCTGCTATCTGTGCACTGCCCTTCGGTGCATAAGGGTGTGTGAACCCTGCTATCTGTGCACTGCCCTTCGGTGCATAAGGGTGTGTGAACCCTGCTATCTGTGCAGTGCCCTTCGGTGCATAAGGGTGTGTGAACCCTGCTATCTGTGCAGTGCTGTGGGGTCACACCTGTGGTGTGCCAAAAATATAAACCAGATGACACTAAGCCAGCTGTGTCAACAGCCTTCCACAGAGATGATCAATGATCAATAGGCTCAACAGATCAATAGACTTCAGGGCCCAGTTTTTCTAAATTTATCTGACAGGATATCAGTAATCGGATTGGATTAAATCTGATAATTGGGTTTTTCAAAAAGGATAAATGAGATTCTGATCCTCAGATTGGGATTTGATTTTGGTGATAAAATCCTACCTTTATGTGAGTTTAAATGTTGTTTTTGTGTTTTTAAAAGTTGAGAGGCAAAAAATTAGGATGGATTTGATGCCAAATATTTGGATAATCTGGATTGCTCTGGAAGAGTGGATTCAAGGCTGATTTTTAAAAAATTATGGCGCTTATGGATAAAGGAACTGTATTGTAACTGGCATTGAATTGGGGAAAATATATGAGAGGGAGGGGGATTAACCTTGTTCAGAAGACAGTGATTATCTTATTATATTACCGGTCCAACTCAATGACTTCTGTACATGGTTTGAGGCTAGCAACAACATTCCGGTACAAAAATTCCCACCACCACCCAGCGACCAGGTACTCCAGCTGTCCCCAGCCAGTGTGAAGAGGGCCTTCTCCAGGGTCAACCTCCGCAAGCCGGACCGGACAACATACATGGGCGCGTTCTCAAAGACTGCGCGGAGCAGCTGAAGGATGTTTTTGCGGACATCTTTAACACCTCACTAAACCAAGCAGTGATGCCCACCTGCCTCAAGAGCGCCACCATCATACCCGTGCCCAAGAAGTCCGAGCCATCCCGCATGAGCAACTTCCGCCCTGTGGCCCTGACTCCCACAGTGATGAAGTGCTTCGAGTGGCTTGTCAGGCAGAACATCAAGGCCCGCTTCCCCACAAACCTGGACCCCCTACAGTTTTCATACCGAGCTAACCGGTCCACTGACGATGCAATATCCACCACACTCCACCTCACTCTGACCCACCTAGAAAATAAGAACACCTATGCCAGAATTCTCTTCATCGACTTCAGCTCTGCGTTTAACACCATCATACCACAACAGCTGGTGGAGAAGCTGAGGGTGTTGGACGTGGGCACTGGCACCTGTAACTGGATTCTGGACTTCTTGACAAAGAGGCAGCAGACAGTCAAGGTTGGCAGCCACACATCAAGTACCACCTTGGTAAGCACGGGCTCACCGCAGGGCTGCGTCCTGAGCCCCCTGCTGTTCACCCTGCTGACCCATGACTGCACCGCCAGATCCAGCGGCAACCCCATCATCAAGTTTGCTGATGATACGACAGTGGTGGGTCTCATCAGCAACGGCAGGGAATCATCATACAGGGAGAAGGTGGAGCAGCTGACAACGTGCTGTGAAAGTCATAACCTCTCCCTCAATGTCAATAAGACCAAGGAGATGGTTGTGGATTTCAGTAGAGCCCGCACACAACATCACCCCCTGCTGACCATCGATGGCGTTGCCGTGGAGAGGGTCAGCAGCACCAAGTTTTTAGGGGTGTACCTGGCGTACGACCTGTCCTCGACCACTAACACCACGACAGTCGTAAAGAATGCCCAACAATGGCTCCACCCCCTCCGGAGGCTGAAGAAGGCAAGTCTTCCCACTCCGGCCCTCACCACCTTCTACAGGGGCACCACTGAGGGCATCCTAAGCTACTGCATCACTGCCTGCCTCTTCTCCCTGCTGGACATCTATCACCAGCGCTGCGCCCACAGAGCCTCCAACATCATAACGGACCCCACCCACCCCTCCCTCAACAGCTTCTCAACAGCTTCTTTCCGCAGGCTGTCCAGACTATGAACACACTGCCCCCCCCCCCCCCACAAGCACGCCCACCCCCCCTTACTCACCCTTGAACCCCCTCACCATAGTCACTCACTCCAGTGACTATGCAGGCTGTCCAGACTATAAACACACTGGGGATTCACTCTTGTGTATACGTGCAATTTTAATACACTTTTTTAAAGAAAGGACAACAGTTTGCTATTTTTTAACCGTATATGTATTTAGTTAATTAAGACTGTTTTATAGTAGATTGTATATTTATATGTGCACTGTTGGGCTGGGAGAAACGGCATTTTGTTCTAATGTATGAGAGTACTGAAGAATGCCAAATAAAGAAATCTTGAATATAATGCTCTGTTCCATAACTGTATTCAAGGCTGAATGGCTTTTCTGTGATCTCTCTCTTTTTAACACCTTTTTCAGTGTTCAGACATTCTGCAGAAACGTGTTCTCTTCAGTACAGCTGCACATAGCTGCATTCATCAGCCAGCACAGGGTGGGAGCGGGGGGGGGGGGGGCAGAGAGGAAGGAGGAGAGGGGGAGTAGGGGAGGGAGAGGAGAGAAAGGGGGGAGAGGGAGAGGGAGGAGAGAGAGGGGGAAGGAGAACAGAGAGGGGAAGAGTGAGAGTGAAGAAGAGGGGGATAGTAGGAGAGAAGAGGAGAGAGGGAGAAAGGAGGAGAGGAAGAGAGAGAGAGTGGGTTGTGTGGGAAATAATGGAAGGGAAAAGTGATTCCCCTGATTTTCCATCAGAACTCAGCAGCCATTACAAAGAGAATCCCCCCACCCCCCACACACACAGACTCACATACACACACACACACACACACACACACACAGACGCAGACTCACACTCACATACACACTCACACACACACACAGACACACAGAGACTCACACTCATACACACGCACACACCCCAGGCTGCTGATGTCACAGATTGAAGCAGCTGTGTGTGGATCTGGGCCAGGCTGGGGGGGATGGGGGGATGGGGGGAGGGTGGGGGGGTACAGGGCTGCAGATGGCTGCCCTTGAGCCTCCCTCAGGGTTACCTGCACAGAGACACACACCTTTCAGATGAGAGGAATGGTAAACACACACATTCTCTGGGTTACCTGCACAGAGACACACACCTTTCAGATGAGAGGAAGGGTAAACACACACATTCTCTGGGTTTATGCTCTTTCAGAAGCTGTGTGTGTGTGCATGTATCTGTGTGTGCTGTAGTGTGTATGTGTGAGTGTGGGGGGGGGGAGACAGAGAGAGAGGGGGAGAGAGAGAGAGAGGGGGGGAGAGACAGAGAGAGGGGGAGAGAGAGGAATGGGGGAGAGAGAGGGAGAGACGCGGAGAGAGAGGGAGGGGGGGAGAGACACAGAGAGAGGGGGAGAGAGAGGGAGAGAGAGGGAGGGGGGAGAGACGCAGAAAGAGAGGGAGAGTGACGTTGACCCATGGTTTCCCTCTCTCTGCCTGCCTATTGGTCGCTGCGGCTGTCCGTCAGGCTGCTGATGCGCTCTCCAGGCAGAGAATGAGTCAGACGTGGTCTGAGGCACAAACGTCTGCGCGACTCGATGGCAAAGCACACGCACTTCCTCCTGCTTCCTGCGCTGCTGTGTCTGCCTCTGCCCCCCCTCCTGCGCGCCGTCCCATGGGAGAGGTAAGGCTACCCCCCCCCACCCCCAGCCCCACGGCCCCCCAGCCCCCCAGCCTGCGGGAGAGGTAAGGCTACAGCTGCTGGGAGTCTGTAGAAGGATAACTGCATGGGGGGTGGGGGGAGGGTGATTAGAGAAGTACTGCTGAGAATGCGCGTTCCAGGCGTTTGTGTGTGTGTGTGATGCTACATCATCGGTGTGGGTGTGCGTGTGCATTGCTGCGTGTGTGGTGCGATGGCTGCGTGTGCGTTTCTGCGTGTGCGTGCAGTGCGTTGCTGCGTGTGCGTGCGGTGCGTTGCTGCGTGTGCGGTGTCGCGGTGTGTGCAGTGCGATGGCTGCGTGTGCGGTGCATGTGCAGTGCGATGGCTGCACGCTGCAGCACACGGCTGTTGCTCGGTAACGCGGCTGCGTGGGTGAAACATGAGAGCTGCAGCGGGTCTGAGCTCCCAGTGCTGCTGCACACCGAGCACCTCTGCATCCCCAGCCCTGCACACCGAGCACCTCTGCATCCCCAGCCCTGCACACCGAGCACCTCTGCATCCCCAGCCCTGCACACCGAGCACCTCTGCATCCCCAGCCCTGCACACCGAGCACCTCTGCATCCCCAGCCCTGCACACCGAGCACCTCTGCATCCCCAGCCCTGCACACCGAGCACCTCTGCATCCCCAGCCCTGCACACCGAGCACCTCTGCATCCCCAGCCCTGCACACCGAGCACCTCTGCATCCCCAGCCCTGCACACCGAGCACCTCTGCATCCCCAGCCCTGCACACCGAGCACCTCTGCATCCCCAGCCCTGCACACCGAGCACCTCTGCATCCCCAGCTCTGCACACCGAGCACCTCTGCATCCCCAGCCCTGCACACCGAGCACCTCTGCATCCCCAGCCCTGCACACCGAGCACCTCTGCATCCCCAGCCCTGCACACCGAGCACCTCTGCATCCCCAGCTCAACAGCTACCAAAGCAGGAAGTACTCTCTCCCTTTTCACAGCTCCACAACAGCTACCAAATCAGGAAGTACTCTCTCCCTTTCCACAGCTCCACAACAGCTGCCAAAGCAGGAAGTACTCTCTCCCTTTCCACAGCTCCACAACAGCTACCAGATCAGGAAGTACTCTCTCCCTTTCCACAGCTCAATAACAGCTACCAAAGCAGGAAGTACTCTCTCCCTTTCCACAGCTCCACAACAGCTACCAAATCAGGAAGTACTCTCTCCCTTTCCACAGCTCCACAACAGCTACCAAATCAGGAAGTACTCTCTCCCTTTCCACAGCTCCACAACAGCTACCAAATCAGGAAGTACTCTGTCCCTTTCCACAGCTCCACAACAGCTACCAAAGCAGGAAATACTCTCTCCCTTTCCCTCTACTTCCACTTCTTCATCTTCTCCTTATTGTTGTTGTTGTTTTTCTTGGTGTTGTATTTATGGAGTAGCATTGTGTTCAAGAACTTTTGGGGATAGAATTTGTGTTGAATTTATCTTTTGTTTTTATGTTGGCAGCTCAACAACGCCCCCATCCCCAGCGGCTGGCATCAGGGGGGGTGAGTTACACAGAAGCTTTATGAGACAATGTAGGTGTTAGATTGATGCTGGCAGTCTGCCTGAATATTGCAACAGTAAAATCATTTCTTTGACAGCTTCTTATACAGAGGACTGACACTGTGTTTCTCTGAAATTATACAGTAAGCTCCATAATGTTCAGGAAAAAGGACATATTTTTATTGATTTGGCTCTGTAATCCACAATTTTAGATTTTAAATCAAACTTGTGGTTAAAGTGCACATTCTCAGCTCTTTTTATACATACCCCCCCCCCCCCCCCTCAATACTGTATGTTTCAAACATTATGGTGGCCTGAAACAGGGGGCTATGTATAAAAAGTGCTGTAATTCCTATATGGTAAAAGCTGAGAATGTGCACTTTAATCTAAAATTATGGAGTACGGAGCCAAAGCAAAAAAAAATATATTTCTTGGTCCTTAACATGATGGAACTCACTGTATACTTTTATACAAAAAGTTTAAAAAAAAATAATTAAAAAAAACAGCAACTGATCTTTACCTTCTGCTTTTGATTATATTCTGGGCATCCAGCTTTCAGAATGTCATCTTTTTCACCAGAACCGATCCCACATGTGGCTGTTCCAAGCACAAGCCCACCACCCAGCCAACCAGCAGCCCTGGAACACGCATTATTACAGTTTTCCTGCTGGTATTGTCCTGTGCACTTCAGTGGCGGATTAATGCGTGTTGTGTGTCTCTTTTTGGGGTTCAGATGCAGAGGTCAGTGAGGACCACAGTGTCCCCCATGAGAGCAACTCCCCACACCCTCTCAACAGAATTCTGCAGGTACAGCCCCATTCTGACCGACCTGTGATGCCACTGTGACCCCACTGTGACCCCCTCTGATCCTATTGTGGCCCCACTGTGACTGCACTGTGACCCCACTCTTACCCCACTCTTACACCACTGTGCCCCCCTCTGATCCTACTCTGACCCCACTCTGACACCACTCTGACCCCACTCTGACCCCACTCTGACCCCTCTCTGGCTGCATTGACTGCAGCAGAAGGAACGAGGGCAGAATGATGAAGGCTGATTGGCTGATTTTACCTTCCGTCCTTTCGCTGTTGCCCACAGTCAGGTGGGAGGAGCCACTGGAGGACTCCACCCACATGGAGCCGGAGGCTGCTGCAGACAGGCTCGGCCCCCTACCCCCCTCTGAGCGTGTCCCCTGGCGGAAGGACGTGCATCCTGTTCCGCGCCCGCAAGCTAGCCGTCAGCTACCGCAACCACACCGCCGTGGACCTGACCGAGCGAGCCTTCGGACCCGCCGCCTCCGTGGACACCACAGACTCCACCTGCAGCAGAGACAGAGCAGTGTGAGTCTATGGGATGAGTGTGTGTCTGTGGGATTAGTGTGTGTCTATGGGATACGTGTGAGTCTATGGGATGAGTGTGAGTTTATGGGATTAGTGTGTGTCTATGGGATACGTGTGAGTCTATGGGATGAGTGTGTATCTGTGGGATTAGTGTGAGTCTATGGGATGAGTGTAAGTCTATGGGATGAGTGTGTGTCTGTGGGATTAGTGTGAGTCTATGGGATGAGTGTGAGTCTATGGGATACGTGTGAGTCTATGGGATGAGTGTGAGTCTATGGGATTAGTGTGAGTCTATGGGATTAATGTGTGTCTATGGGATAAGTGTGAGCCTATGGGATGAGTGTGTGTCTGTGGGATTGGTGTGAGTTTAAGGGATGAGTGTGTGTCTGTGTGGGATTAATGTGAGTTTATGGGATTAGTGTGGGTCTGTGGGATAAGTGTGTGTCTATGGGATTCATGTGTGTCTATGGGATAAGTGTGAGTTTATGGGATTAGCGTGGGTCTGTGGGATAAGTGTGTGTCTATGGGATGAGTATGTGTTTACAGATGAGTGTGTTTATGGAGTGAGTGTGTGTTTATGGAGTGAGTGTGTGTTTATAGATGAGTGTGTGTTTATAGATGAGTGTGTGTTTATGGAGTGAGTGTGTGTTTATAGATGAGTGTGTGTTTATGGAGTGAGTGTGTGTTTATAGATGAGTGTGTGTTTATGGAGTGAGTGTGTGTTTATAGATGAGTGTGTGTTTATGGAGTGAGTGTGCGTTTATAGATGAGTGTGTGTTTATGGAGTGAGTGTGTGTTTATAGATGAGTGTGTGTTTATGGAGTGAGTGTGTGTTTATAGATGAGTGTGTGTTTATGGAGTGAGTGTGTGTTTATAGATGAGTGTGTGTTTATGGAGTGAGTGTGCATTTATAGATGAGTGTGTGTTTATGGGATGATGAGTGTGTGCTTATGGGATGTTACCTATACAGTGTTCTGGGGTACAGGGGTGATTCCCTGATTGACTGCTGTGTCTAACCTGTGTCTGCATGCAGGCTGTCTCTGAACTTTGGAGACGTGGAGAATCTGAAGGGACTCGTCATTAGGTGCGTGACACACAAACACACACACTCTCTGTCTCTCTCTTTCACACACACATACACACTCTCTCTCTCTCATACACACACACTCAAACTCTCTGCGGTTCTCACACACAGGCTGGAGATGTCCAACATCTTCTATGAGTCCACAGAGCAGACGTGGTTCACCTTGGACAGCGTGCAGATCCTCTACCACCGGCAGCTCCAGGCCACGTTCCATGCCCCGGAGATTTACGCCCCCGCCACACACTCCTACCACTGCCAGCGCGTCAGCAGCGTGCAGAAATATGACTCACTGCTTCTGCCGAGCGAGGGGGGGCACGGCAAGGGGGGGCCCGGCGAGGAGGGGCACCGCAGAACCTCACCTAACTGGCACATCACCTTCACAGACTTCCAGGTACCGCGTGTCCTCACGACTTGTCACATGACCTGTCGCACACCCAACATTCACGCGCATGCATATCATTGAAACTCACTCAGGAGGGCAGGAGGGTCTGTACTGAGTGATGCAGACCATAAGGGCGCTATATGGGTAGAATGGCCTGAGAGTTATTAAAACAAGTTAATGTAATGAGACTTGAACCTGTGTGGGTCCTGGAGAGCTCAGAGTGTCTCTTAGCTGAAGCTGTGTGGGACCTGGAGAGCTCAGAGTGTCTCTTAGCTGAAGCTGTGTGGGTCCAGGTGAGCTCACAGTGTTTCTGAAGCTGTGTGGGTCCAGGTGAGCTCACAGTGCCTCTGAAGCTGTGTGGGTCCAGGTTAGCTCACAGTGTTTCTGAAGCTGTGCAGGTCCAGGTGAGCTCACAGTGTTTCTGAAGCTGTGCGGGTCCAGGTGAGCTCACAGTGCCTCTGAAGCTGTGTGGGTCCAGGAGACCTCACAGTGTCTCTGAAGCTGTGTGGATCCAGGAGAGCTCACAGTGTTTCTGAAGCTGTGCGGGTCCTGGAGAGCCCACAGTGCCTCTGAAGCTGTGTGGGTCCAGGAGAGCTCACAGTGTCTCTGAAGCTGTGTGGGTCCAGGTTAGCTCACAGTGTTTCTGAAGTTGTGTGGGTCCTGGAGAGCTCACGGTGTTTCTGAAGCTGAAGCTGTGTGGGTCCAGGTGAGCTCACAGTGTCTCTGAAGCTGAAGCTGTGTGGGTCCAGGTGAGCTCACAGTGCCTCTGAAGCTGTGTGGGTCCTGGAGAGCTCACAGTGTTTCTGAAGCTGAAGCTGTGTGGGTCCAGGTGAGCTCACAGTGTTTCTGAAGCTGTGTGGGTCCAGGTGAGCTCACAGTGCCTCTGAAGCTGTGTGGGTCCAGGTTAGCTCACAGTGTTTCTGAAGCTGTGCGGGTCCAGGTGAGCTCACAGTGTTTCTGAAGCTGTGCGGGTCCAGGTGAGCTCACAGTGCCTCTGAAGCTGTGTGGGTCCAGGAGACCTCACAGTGTCTCTGAAGCTGTGTGGATCCAGGAGAGCTCACAGTGTTTCTGAAGCTGTGCGGGTCCTGGAGAGCCCACAGTGCCTCTGAAACTGTGTGGGTCCAGGAGAGCTCACAGTGTCTCTGAAGCTGTGTGGGTCCAGGTTAGCTCACAGTGTTTCTGAAGTTGTGTGGGTCCTGGAGAGCTCACGGTGTTTCTGAAGCTGAAGCTGTGTGGGTCCAGGTGAGCTCACAGTGTCTCTGAAGCTGAAGCTGTGTGGGTCCAGGTGAGCTCACAGTGCCTCTGAAGCTGTGTGGGTCCTGGAGAGCTCACAGTGTTTCTGAAGCTGAAGCTGTGTGGGTCCAGGTGAGCACACAGTGTTTCTGAAGCTGTGTGGGTCCAGGTGAGCACACAGTGTTTCTGAAGCTGAAGCTGTGTGGGTCCAGGTGAGCACACAGTGTTTCTGAAGCTGTGTGGGTCCAGGTGAGCTCACAGTGCCTCTGAAGCTGTGTGGGTCCAGGAGAGCTCACAGTGTTTCTGAAGCTGAAGCTGTGTGGGTCCAGGTGAGCTCACAGTGCCTCTGAAGCTGTGTGGGTCCTGGAGAGCTCACAGTGTTTCTGAAGCTGAAGCTGTGTGGGTCCAGGTGAGCTCACAGTGTCTCTGAAGCTGAAGCTGTGTGAGTCCAGGTGAGCACACAGTGTTTCTGAAGCTGTGTGGGTCCAGGTGACCTCACAGTGTTTCTGAAGCTGTGTGGGTCCAGGTGAGGACACAGTGTTTCTGAAGCTGTGTGGGTCCAGGTGACCTCACAGTGTTTCTGAAGCTGTGTGGGTCCAGGTGACCTCAGTGTTTCTGAAGCTGTGTGGGTCCTGGAGAGCTCACAGTGTTTCTGAAGCTGTGTGGGTCCTGGAGAGCTCACAGTGTTTCTGAAGCTGTGTTTCTCCTGCAGATCCAGGCCTTTAAGGTGCAGGGGGAGCGTTTCAGCTCGGCGAGGGACTGTGCGTCACTGCTGACGCCGGCGGTGCTGATGGGGCTGGTGACCTCTCTCATCCTGCTGCTGGTCCTGGCCTACGCCCTGCACATGGTGGTGCATCTCAAGCACATCGACCGCTACGAAGAGCACAAGACCACCGTCTACTTCCCCCGCAATCCCGATGCTGACCGCACAGACAAGACCGGCTCCTGAGAGACTGTACCCCCCAAACCACCCCACCCCACCCCCACACCTGCTGCAAAGACTCTTAAGCTTGAGTTGCACAGGATCAGCTACTGAGTGAAACCAGCCCTGCGCTGTCCAATCAGAGCCAACCAGCCCTGAGCTGTCCAATCAGAGCCAGCCAACCCTGCGGTGTCCAATCAGAGCTGTTTGAGCACAGTTGAATCCACAGCTCAGAATCCCAGGGGCTTAGAAGCTGGGCTGTAATTGGAGAATGCTACCTGGGCCAATCCTATGATTGTACATTGACCACCAAAGGAGAGCTCAGAAAAATACAGAGTCTGCACAATGTGATGTCATCAGTCTCATTCAATCCTTAGACCCTCAAGGGTAAAGGGTATATGAGCCATTATTTGATTGATTATTGATGGACCATCATTATATTCAGGTTATATAACACCGCAAAAGATACACCCTTTTTAAAATTGTATTAATGGAAATAGAAAAATAACAACATAGATGGATGTTACCTTTTGTAAAACATTTTTGAGTTATTATTAGGGAATAAGCTTCAGTTCCATCGCTTATTCCCTCTTACTTGTAAACAAAAATTCTCAACATGCAAAAACAGATAGCTCTTCTCTTCTAAGGAAACAGTCAGCCAGTCTGCTCAGCTGAGGTTCTCAGCCCTAAGGAGCAGAGACATGGCGGACGTCGCCTTGCCCAGAAATGAAGGGACCAAACTGAGGCATTTCGACCTTGATGTGCTGGTCTGTCACACTGAGGGGGCGCACGGCTGAATTCTGAGATTTTGATTGCTGTGCAGATTAGTTTAAATTTGCATATTTTTCCTCGGGTGAGCAGACAGGCCTGGGGTGTGTCCCAATACTAAAAAAATGCATCCTCGTCTCCTCCACTTCCACCTCCTCTCCTCCACTACCACCTCCTGGCCTCCACTACCACCTCCTTTCCTCCACTACCACCTCCTCTCCTCCGTGCCCCAGAAACCCATCTCTGTATCCTCCCTCCCTCCAGTGTCCCAATATTGGAGGAGAAAAGGGGAGAGGAGGAAAGAAGGAGACGAGTAGCAGAGGAAAGAGGAGGAGAGGAGGAGACGAGCAGCAGAGGAGGAGAGGAGGTGAGGAGTGAAAAGTAATGGGACATACTGATGTTCTCACACAGAAGGAAACTGCCATCTTAAGACTGAATGTCAGCTTGCTGTGGCACATCGTGTTTTACAGGAAAGGGAAATGCCTAAAACTTTGTTTAATGGAGAGCAAACAAGAGACACAAGTGGTGACATCATATAATGATCATAATCGAGTAGCCACAATGACCAGTAACAGCA
This sequence comes from Anguilla anguilla, assembly GCF_013347855.1. Classification (NCBI taxonomy): domain Eukaryota; kingdom Metazoa; phylum Chordata; class Actinopteri; order Anguilliformes; family Anguillidae; genus Anguilla; species Anguilla anguilla. The sequence goes on from NC_049211.1 coordinate 261,934, forward strand.
TTCATAACTTGTATCATATTATACAGCATGCCCATGGCAACATATAATGTCTGCGTATTACACTGTTAGCGTTAGCGTCGTGAGTCACAAACGGTGATCACTCATGCTCCATACAGCCTGAATGTGTTTTGGAAGACTTTTGATGACAATAAAGCTGGATTAGTGTACAGTTTACTGGTTACTCAAAGCACCTTTAACAGTTCATTGGCTGAATATATTACTCCACTCTCCCTCAACTACAGCTTTCATTTTTACTGCTTCCTCCATCATTATATGCCTTATAAAATTACACACAGTACTATACAAAATTATACAGTGCACTGTAATATGCTAAATAATATCACATGCAGCCAGTCCCCAGAGAGATATGTTTGATACAGCTTCTGTGCCCCAGGCATCTGAATAGTGGTATTGACTGGAATCTGAGAGATATCAGAGCAAATGAGCAGCTAGACTTCCCCTTAACGATCTTTACAGATCCCTGAACACACAGCCTGTGATGACTGAGCCCGAACAGAACAGCTATGGCTTCTGTTTTGTGATACATGACACGCATATTTTCTAATTAACAATCAGTTATGGTGGTCATGTTGCAAACGAAACACAGACACACTATTTATATTATTGCATTATTAATATGGTAGTGTTAGAAGTTTTACAGCATTTAGCATGTATAGTAGACCCTGTGATTTTGACATAACTAAAGATGCCCCACATTCTTAGCAATAAAGGTGCAGTGGAAGTACATTTTTTGAACAAAAAAAGGTACAAATTAATTATGTATTTCTGGCTAGGGATACAATTTCATGTATCTATAAGGTACCATCCCAGTGACAAGCGATTGTCCCTTGTGCGCACTCTTTCATGCGTTTTTTCTGAGAATGAAGCAAACAAATTGGATCCGTATTTTTATTGGATCGACACTTGTCAATCACCACCGTTGCCCCAACCTCCTCTTTCCGCGCGCGGGGGGTAAATTGGACCCTACTGCCCCCTTCGTTACCGGATTGGGACTAGTATTGGAAAGACGTTGGGGAATCCGTCACACTATCCGTCAGCCGGGTTAGCGCTCGCCTAGAGCGGGTATTGGTTGTGAGTGGGAAAGAACTTTTAAAACAAAACAAAAAACTTTAACGTTAATAAAACAGTGGTAGTCCCTGAACTGCAGATCAATCGCAAAACCTAATTAGCTGCTAGCTCGCCTGTATGCTGGGAATTTATGGAATCTAATTTATTTTAAATGTCTTCAGTCTGTTACGCTACTGAGTGAACTGAAGCCAACCATGGCGCATAATTAAGGCTTCCATTACGGGAAAGTTGCGCCGTTGCAGGGTAGACTTGCAAAATATGTTTATTCTCCAGTGTTTTTAATCGAACCAACGAATTGACTCATCTGGTTCGATGGCAAGCTGAATTTGCTAATTTAGCTAACTTCTAACAACCTTTTAGATAACTTCTAACAGTGTTTTACTGTCTGATTGTCTACTCAGCTATACAGTGTCTAGGTGGTCGTAGCAGATTGAGCCTTCGAAGGTTTCAAAAATAAATATTTGCTGATCAAGTTGTTGATCAGGGTGGCTAATAGTAGCCTATAGCAAACTAGGTTGGTTTTGTTTAGATTTTTGTAGTTGGATTTTCAGAAAGTCGTAATTTATATTAGCAATTAACGTTAGGCTATAGCTATCTTTCGGTAGTTTATGAGGCAATCTGAAAGCTTCCAATTTAGATTAGCAAACAGTGTTGGATTAACAGCCCTCAAAACGAATAAATGTCTCCAGCACTGGTTGTGTTTACCAGCTGCCAGAATTCATACCCGTTTCAGGAACGCCATGTGTATCTCAGAGAGCCCGTTAAGATCGGGCGCGCCGTGGCACGATCGCCACCGGCCAAAAACAACGCAATCTTTGACTGCAAGGTGCTATCGCGGAATCACGCTCTCCTCTGGTTCGACCACAACTCCGGCAAGGTAGGTAGGACTGTCGTACGATATCAGCTGGCAAAGTGACTGTGTGAGTCGAACAAACCGATGTCGTTTTCAAGTGTGGGTGTCTGTCCCACTTTATTCGGAACTGCCATCATCTAACAAACAAAAATGAATTAATGTTATAACATCCCTACGGAGTCACGGAGTTCGCAGCTGTCAGGAGCTTTCTTCGTGAACGAAATCAATGCTTAGTCTCGCTGTACATGTAACTGAAATGGTAGATCTATTCACAGTGCAAGTATATGAAGTATTTAGATATCAGGTTTTCAGTGCAGTCATGGTTTCACCAGCGGAGCAGGTGGGCTCACGCGGTCATGTTGGTCCATCCAAGTGTAGTTCAGGTAATCAGGTTAAAGGAGTTTTGGCTCGCGCGCAGGAATGCCTCTGCTCATGCCCATGTTCGTAACGTTACCACCCGAACAAAACGTGTGCGCGTGTTCACCCTCTCTGGCTGAAGGCTATCCTCTGTGTGCAGTTCTATCTGCAGGACACAGGCAGCAGCAACGGCACCTTCATCAACAGCACACGACTGAGCCACGCCCACCAGCACGGTCCCCCCTCCCAGATTTTCACCGGTGACATCATCCAGTTTGGGGTGGACGTGACGGAGAGCAGCTGTAATGGTATACTGGAGTGTGCACTACTGATGGTTCATAGGGCACAGTTATCTCTGAGTGTGCATTACTGAGGGTTAATAGGGCACAGTTATCTCTGAGTGTGCACTACTGAGGGTTCATAGGGCACAGTTATCTCTGAGTGTGCACTACTGAGGGTTCATAGGGCACAGCTGTCCCTGAGTGTGCATTACTGAGGGTTCATAGGGCAGTTATCTCTGAGTGTCCACTACTGAGGGTTCATAGGGCACAGCTATCTCTGCTCTGGGTGTGCACTACTGAGGGTTCGTAGGGCACAGCTATCTCTGCTCTGGGTGTGCACTACTGAGGGTTCATAGGGCACAGCTATCTCTGCTCTGGGTGTGCACTACTGAGGGTTCACAGGGCAGTTATCTCTGAGTGTCCACTACTGAGGGTTCACAGGGCAGTTATCTGAGTGCGTACTACTGAGGGTTCGCAGGGCAGTTATCTCTGAATGTGCACTACTGAGGGTTTGCAGGGCAGTTATCTCTGAGTGTCCACTACTGAGGGTTCTTAGGGCACAGCTATCTCTCCTCTGGGTGTGCACTACTGAGGGTTCATAGTGCACAGTTATCTCTGAGTGTGCACTACTGAGGGTTCACAGGGCACAGTTATCTTTGAGTGTGCACTACTGAGGGTACTGTATGTGATTTGCATACAGATAGCCAGCAAGCTAAGTTCATACAGAGATAACTGAGCTATGTGGCATTTCTAAATGAGAATGTGCTTTTCAGTCACCCATGGATGCGTGGTGTCCTCAATATGCCTGTTTCTGCCCGACGGTGTGGAGGCTTCTCACCGTGCAGAGGAAGATGCCACTCCGCCTGAGTAAGACTCCTGATTATTGCTGCTTTCAGTCTAAACACGCCCCTCCGCCAGATCCAGCCAAAGGGCTACAGCTGCCATGTTTAGGCTACTGTGTTGTCAGCAGGTCCAGGTGTAGGTGGAGGTTTGGGTGGTGGAGGAGTAGTTGCAGGTGTAGTTGCATGTGTAGTCGGTGGTAGTGTTGTCGTAGGTGTAGTTGGGGTGAGCTTAGCATACAGACTTGGGTTAGCGGGGTGAGCTGAGCGTACAGACGCGGGTTAGCGGGGTGAGCTTAGTGTACAGACACGGGTTAGCGGGGTGAGCTTAGCCTACAGACGCGGGTTAGCGGCATGAGCTAGCCGTACGAACATGAGTTAGCGGGGCGAGCTTAGCATACAGATGCGGGTTAGCGGGGTGAGCTGGGCTTACAGACGCGGGTTAGCGGGGTGAGCTGGGCTTACAGACACGGGTTAGCGGGGTGAGCTGGGCGTACAGACGCAGGTTAGTGGGGTGAGCTGGGCGTACAGATGCAGGTTAGCGGGGTGAGCTTAGCATACGGACGCGGGTTAGCAGGGTGAGCTGGGCGTACAGATGCGGGTTAGCGGGGTGAGCTTACATTACATTACATTACAGGCATTTAGCAGACGCTCTTATCCAGAGTGACTTACACAACTTTTACATTGTATCCATTTATACAGCTGGATATATACTAAAGCAATGCAGGTTAAGTACCTTGCTCAAGGGTACAACGGCAGTGTCCTTACCCGGGAATCGAACCTGCGACCTTTCGGTTACAAGCCCAGTTCCTTACCCACTGTGCCACACTCCGTACCGTACAGCGTACAGCTTAGCGTACAGACACGGGTTAGCGGGGTGAGCTTAGCGTACAGACGCAGGTTAGTGGGGTGAGCTGGCCATACGAACACGGGTTAGCGGGATGCACTTAGGTTAGCGGGGTGAGCTGGGCGTACAGACGCAGGTTAGCGGGGTGAGCTGGGCGTACATACGCGGGTTAGCGGGGTGAGCCGTATAAGCTGCTTTGTTTTTCTAAATTTTCTCCTGCTGATGTCCTCCTCCCAGAGCCAGTCCAGCGACATCACCGCTTCCTGTGTGGAAGGTAAGAAGCTGATTGGCAGAGACAGGTCACTTTTAACCTCACATTTTTACGGACACATAGGTTAACAACAGAGGGTGCATCTGTTTACCTGGCCATTCCGCCATTTCGTGTGTCTGTGTGTTTCATGCCTGTGAACTCTGTGCGTGTGCATTTCAGCCGTGTTAGTGTGTCTTCTGTGCCCAGGCTTAATCACAGACAGGAGGGGCGAGGGGTGTGAGGGATGTTTGGGAATCGCCCTGTTTGACCACTGTGTCCTCTCACCCGCAGGTTGCAGAGAGCACACCCAGCGTGTATTCCCTGGAACTGTTCCAGCTCTCCCAGTATCTGAAGGTCTGACACGCTGGCGACCTCTTCTGGCCAATCAGTGTAATGTCTGCCTTGCACAACTACTGTTGTTTTCTCAGTGCAACGGCAATGCCTTTGTTTTACCACTAGATGGGGAAACAAACTTATAATGTGGATCTGCAGCAGTCCTTGAGAAAACTGCCCGTGCCTGTTTCATTCGATCCATGCCACGGAAAATTACTGAAATACAGCAACAATTAAATCTTGAAAGTGTTTGCAAAATAATGAGAATTTCATGAAACAATCTGTATTGAAGCTATTGGGTTTAATTCTAAGTCAGGTTGTTCACGGAGAATAGTTTTGGCAATTACTCCTGAGTCCCAGTAATGTAGTGTCATCCAGCTTGCATGTGTCATTGACACATTCTGGAGAGGGTACCTCCCAAAGTACTGGTCCAGGGCCAGTTTTATTATACCGTTGAAACCCACAGGCCTGTCCTGTTGAAGAATTTGCTTGCGGCTTTTACATCACTGTCCTGGCAGATACGCGAGCCATGGCAGAGCCATACTGTTCTCAGCTGCCTTCAGTAGAGTTTCCTGGATCTTATGGGTCATGTGACCATCTCTACCCAGGAGGCCTTGCAGCGGGAACAGATGTTGGAGCAGAAGTTGGTGACGCTGCAGTGGCTGCTGGGAAGGACACAGGAAGCCTCGGAGGCCAGTTTTCAGGTACCAACCCTCCCTCGATGGGCGTGACACCTCGCTCAGCACTTCCATCTAATTAAGCACTAATTAGCGAGCTCTAGAGCCTTTATAACATCACTGTGAGCTTTTAAACTGTCTCTAAGCACAGCTTAAAGGCTCTATGGCCTTTTATAACATCACTGTGAGCTTTTAAACTGTCTATAAGCACAGCTTAAAGGCTCTATGGCCTTTTATAACATCACTGTGCGCTTTTAAACTGTCTATAAGCACTGCTTAAAAGCTCTAAAGCCTTTATAACATCACTGTGAGCTTTTAAACTGTCTATAAGCACAGCTTAAAGGCTCTATGGCCTTTTATAACATCACTGTGAGCTTTTAAACTGTCTATAAGCACTGCTTAAAGGCTCTATGGCCTTTTATAACATCACTGTGAGCTTTTAAACTGTCTCTAAGCACAGCTTAAAGGCTCTATGGCCTTTATAACATCACTGTGAGCTTTTAAACTGTCTATAAGCACTGCTTAAAGGCTCTATGGCCTTTTATAACATCACTGTGAGCTTTTAAACTGTCTATAAGCACTGCTTAAAGGCTCTATGGCCTTTTATAACATCACTGTGAGCTTTTAAACTGTCTATAAGCACTGCTTAAAGGCTCTATGGCCTTTTATAACATCACTGTGAGCTTTTAAACTGTCTATAAGCACTGCTTAAAGGCTCTATGGCCTTTTATAACATCACTGTGAGCTTTTAAACTGTCTACAAGCACTGCTTAAAGGCTCTATGGCCTTTTATAACTTCACTGTGAACTTTTAAACGGTCTATAACTACTACTTAAAGGCTCTAAAGCCTTTATAACATCACTGTGAGCTTTTAAATGGTCTATAAGCACTGCTTAAAGGCTCTATGGCCTTTTATAACATCACTGTGAGCTTTTAAACTGTCTACAAGCACTGCTTAAAGGCTCTATGGCCTTTTATAACATCACTGTGAGCTTTTAAACTGTCTATAAGCACAGCTTAAAGGCTCTATGGCCTTTTATAACATCACTGTGAGCTTTTAAACTGTCTCTAAGCACTGCTTAAAGGCTCTATGGCCTTTTATAACATCACTGTGAGCTTTTAAACTGTCTCTAAGCACTGCTTAAAGGCTCTATGGCCTTTTATAACTTCACTGTGAACTTTTAAACGGTCTATAACTACTACTTAAAGGCTCTAAAGCCTTTATAACATCACTGTGAGCTTTTAAACGGTCTATAAGCACAGCTTAAAGGCTCTATGACCTTTTATAACATCACTGTGAGCTTTTAAACTGTCTATAAGCACAGCTTAAAGGCTCTATGGCCTTTTATAACATCACTGTGAGCTTTTAAACTGTCTCTAAGCACTGCTTAAAGGCTCTATGGCCTTTTATAACTTCACTGTGAACTTTTAAACGGTCTATAACTACTACTTAAAGGCTCTAAAGCCGTTATAACATCACTGTGAGCTTTTAAACGGTCTATAAGCACATGTACTCACACATACAAAGCACTGTCTGTAAGTCATTCATTCAAATCTAGGCCTGCCATCAAAAGTATTGACATCAAAATTGTGCCAAGTTGCATGCAAAAATATTGCCTCTCTTAGCTCAAACAAATTAAACATGCTGTATTCCAAAGCAATGCTACCCAATGTTTCCTTGTGAAAATGTGTCATTGCAGTGTATAGCCACGCCTAGTTAAAACATATTGAACAGTAGAAATAGCAGAGCGGTGTATTTGACATTTTCACTTTTTAAGGAAATGTGAAGAAGTCATTATCTTGTGCCAGTTTTTATAGGACCGGTAGCATTACCTACCGGACCGAAGTGCAACGCAGATTGTAGAGTTTAATTTGACAGCCGTCTGTACTGTCATACAGTCGATCTGTCGTGTCGTTAGCAAGGTAGCTAATATTAAACTGGGTTAAAATGCTGAAAGCGGAACTATCTAAAGTATGTGTGTATTTTATTTGTATTTCAGAAATATGAATGAGTTTCCCACAAAGATTATACAGATGCAAAAGCAATAGTTTATATTGAATTTGTAGTTACCCAGGAAGGCAATATAATGTGTGAGAGGTTTTCATGAGCTAGTAAGGCAGGAGACATATGTATGTGAACGTTTTGGTGTTTTAAACGAGTGTATATGTCAGTTTGCGTGTGCATCCAAAATTTTTATTGGCGGTTGTACCTTAAGTGTCCAATAGGAAGACATTATTTGTGGGCTGGAAGCATTTATGATGATGTAATCAGGCAGGGAAAAAAAGAAGAAGAAAGAGGAGAAGGAGAAAGCGCAAAATTCCTTAAGTTTGGGGCTTTACTGTGTAGATGTGAACTTGTTCATGAATTCTGTCTGTTGAAATGGGGTCAGAAGGTAAATTAATGAGAGTCTGAGGGCTGAGCGTCTGTGGTCATTGCGATTATTTCTGTGGGGAACCCTGAAAAGTTCCAAACTCTCGGTGCCATATAGGTATGGGGCATGCCCTGCCAAGGCGTAACTTGGCTGGATGGCAAACCTGCCACCGCAATGATGTCCCGGATTCTCTGAGGTTTTGAGTGTTATGTCACAGTGTAGTGTTCTCTCTCCCCTACAGGCTGTAGTAGATGAGGACCAACTTCTCTCCAGGTTAGAGGTCATGGAAAACATGCTGCAGGCATTATCTGGAGTGAGTTCTGGCTCAACACCCTGGTGCAATCAGGGTTCAACAAGGTGAAGGAAAGCTAATGTTAGCTAACATTTGCAAACCATCCCTCGTTTTTGTTCACCATGAACATTTGCAAACGTTAGGTAACAAAGCTGAAAAAGTGGCCAACAATACTGGCTGACGAAGGAGAAGTCGGCCGTTTGGTAACACTTTGAGCGGTCCTTCATAGTCACTACATAGCTCCTTCATAGTCACTACATAGCTCCTTCATAGTCACTACATAGCTCCTTCATAGTCACTACATAGCTCCTTCATAGTCACTACATAGCTTCTTCAGAGGCACTACATAGCTCCTACAGAGGCACTACACAGCTCCTTCAGAGGCACTACATGGCTCATTCATAGTCACTACATAGCTCCTTCAGAGGCACTACATAGCTCATTCATAGTCAATACATAGCTCCTGCATAGTCAGTACATAGCTCCTTCATAGGCATTACATTTATAAGTCATTCACAAATGCGGATGTCGATAAACACAGCTATTCAGTTGTGTCTCCAGTGATGCCGCAATTGACATTATGGTGGCATACCAACTACGTAACACACACCACATGCCTATTTATTGACTTTAGCATGTAGAAATATCTGTGTACTGCTTGGGAGGTTCTCTGTCATCTTTAGGAAAGAATTATATCACATTTATGAAGGACTATCCATGGAAAGTCTCTCTCCTCATTGTTGCATCCATCTTAATTAATGAACGTCTTTGAAAAATAAAATGGACCCTTCCATGTGAAATGCAGTCGCTGCTGCCGGGGAACAGTGTCTTTGCTGAATGCTGGTCAGCCTTAGTGCGCTGCTGCGTTTCCATGGCAACGCCATTGCCCCGTGTTCCAAAGACGTGCTGTTGTTCTAGAACCAGTGTGAGGGCAGGGTTCTGGAGCTGGCGGCCTATCAGAGCACAGCCAAGGAGGCCCTGCGTCGCGTCCTGCGGGAGAAGGTGGAGGTGTGCCAGACCCTCAGTAAGGTGGAGGTGAGAGGCCAAACCCCGCCCCCTCCCCGCCCCATAAACTGCCAGCAGAGGCTTGGTTTGAATAAACTGAGCTAATCGAAGCAGGAACGTGTTAGATGATCTCACACTGGTCTTTTAACAGGCAGTAATTCTTTGACTGACTGTATACAGCATAGGCTAGTGTTCACTGATACCCTCTGATTGGCTGTTCTTTCTTCCTGTGTTTCCCAGCTGAGTCTGTCTAGCGCGCAGGACACCTGCTTACACCTGCAGCACCTGCGCGAGCGTGCCGAACAGGAGCTCACGGAGCTGGCCAGCAAGTACAGCAAGGCCGTCAGCATCATCCAGGGCCTGACCCACACCATAAAGGCACGTTTACAGAGCACTACTACGCCATTTACACAGGCTAACAGCGCTACTGCGCCATTTAAACAGGCTAGCAGCACTACTGCGCCTTTTAAACAGGCTAACAGCACTACTGCGCCATTTAAACAGGCTAGCAGCACTACTGCGCCATTTAAACAGGCTAACAGCACTACTGCGCCTTTTAAACAGGCTAGCAGCACTACTGCGCCATTTAAACAGGCTAACAGCACTACTGCGCCATTTAAACAGGCTAGCAGCACTACTGCGCCAGTTAAACAGGCTAGCAGCACTACTGCGCCATTTAAACAGGCTAACAGCACTACTGCGCCATTTAAACAGGCTAGCAGCACTACTGCACCATTTAAACAGGCTAGCAGCACTACTGCGCCATTTAAACAGGCTAGCAGCATTACTGCGCTATTTAAACAGGCTAACAGCACTACTGCGCCATTTAAACAGGCTAGCAGCACTACTGCGCCATTTAAACAGGCTAGCAGCATTACTGCGCTATTTAAACAGGCTAACAGCACTACTGCGCCATTTAAACAGGCTAGCAGCATTACTGCGCTATTTAAACAGGCTAACAGCACTACCACTGTATTTAAACAGGCTAACAGCACTACTGCGCCATTTAAACAGGCTATAAACAGTTATAAACAATTTGTAATGACGCTGAACGCGGTGTGTTCAGCTGGCAGTACACAGCGTGCTGGTGAGTTTATAATGGTGCTGAACACGGTGTGTTCAGCTGGCAGAGAGCCAGCAAGAGAAGCAGCTGCAGAAGCACCTGCAGGAGAAGATGGAGCTTCAGCTCCTCATCCAAAGCCTGGAGGAGCAAGAGCAGGAGCCACAGACCAACAGCGACACCAAGGAGTGTCTTCAGTCTGTACAGGGTAACTGCACGTCACTGCACATCACTGCGCAATACTGCACATCACTGCTCATCAGTGCACAATACTGCACGTCACTGCACACTACTGCACAATAATGCAGGGTAACTGCATGTCACTGTACGTCACTGCACACCACTGCACGTCACTGCAGGGTAGCTGTATATCACTAGACATGCTTACACGTGGTGCAGACAGAGGGTGTAATCTCTGGTAGTTTCTGGCCCGTGGAGGTGTACTGCTGTGTGGAAACAGGGTGAGTTAGTGCAGAGGGTGGGATGCGTGGAGAGCTGGCGGGAACCACCAGGAGGCGATGTTTGGCTGTAATATTTTACTTTCCCTGTTTTTGTTGGTTCTAGGTTGCTTGGAGCAGCACCAGCATAAAATCACAAAGAGCCACTTTTTGGGTGAGTGTCGCATCTCTGAGTGACCTCTCTGGAGCCTGCTGCTCGGGCTGTCCCAGCATCCTTCTTGCTCTGGGATGCTGGGGTCATGGTTCATGGGTCATGCCCGGCAGTGTGTGACCTCAGCTCTCAGGGGAATAAACGAACATGAGAACAACAGGACAGCGTTGTGTCTTAGCACTGCAGGCAGAAGCCAGTCAGTCATACACTGACTCTCACTATAATGTGCTGGATCCAGTAAACAAGAGCAAAACCATGTGGCCAGCCAGTTCTGTTAATGTTAGGTACCGTATTGTCTTTGCTATCTGTTTGCTAGATAGCTACTTACAGCAGGGCTGGCTAACAGTATGATTTCAGTAGGATCAATCGCGGCAGCATTCATGTCTGGTTATGATATACTAGTGTAGTAACTATCTGATGTCGAGTTATACGTTGAAAATTAGATTCATATCCTTAAGAAATAGCAATATACACTCTAACAGTATCAATGAATCGCTCTAGTTTAAAAATGGTATGCTATGTACTGACCCAGTTTGTGGGTAAGCTCTGCTGAAGGAGTGATGTAGTATGTGGCCCCATAGAGGGCATCTGGGCATGCTGGAAATGAAGCATGCTTTATAAAACTGCAAGATCTGCAAGTATATTGCCTCTGGCTTTGATATACAAGATTGCTAATATATTGTACAGAGCACTATTATAAGAGGGAGGCTCTTTGAGAGAAGGTTTGTCTTGCCCTGTGGTGAGTGCCTGTTGTGTGAAGTACAGTACTGTACAGGGCTGTGGCAGTGCTGATTCATCTCGATGGAGAGCAGGCTGATTTAGCCTCAGGGTTCATCAATTTAATTTCCTCTCTTTTGAGGCTTTTGGAAAATTTACTTAAAACAGTTTTTTGTGATTAATATGTATATATTTTTGTACTGTGTTTGTTCTGAGTGAGCCTGTCTCTGGGTTAAAATCTTGTTTTAATAGAAATGTTCTTCCTGAATTCTCTGTTGGTTTATTGAGCTGGAAGTGAGTTAATTGCATTGACCTTCTTAAATCCATTTGGGCACTGTGTATTAATTGACTCCCCCCCCATGAAACTCTTGTCCATTAAAACTGAATCAGACTTCAGCTAAATACAGGCTTTCCAAAAAATAAGAGCAGTTACAATGTGCAACTAACTAATAAACTGAAGTGTTTTATAATGAGCCCAAATATGGTGCATTTAGAATGAGGACATGATGTCACCTGTCGTGAACACACAGTGACTCCGCATTCCTGCTAACCTGCTGTTCCTGTCACAGCTTCTCCCTTCAGTGGACTCCTCCAGTGTCTCATGGACGAAAAGACGCTCACGAAAGGTCTGTTCTCATGCATACGGCATGTGCTCTACCTGCTGTTTTTCACACAGAGGAGACAAGCATGCAGCCTGTGTGTTTAAAGCTGATTATCAGCATTAATTATTGTAATGATGTAATTGTGTGATGTTTGACTGCCCTCAGGTGTGTGTGCTGTAATTCAGTGACACACATCATGCCCGTAAGACTATGTTTGTTTTAATATGCACACTTCCACAGGTCTGCAGGTAGTAGCTCTTGTGGGTCTGTGATACTGTAGGCTGGTATGGAGAGACTTGCTTGTCTACCTGTCTGCCTGCCTGTCTGCCTATCTGCCTTTCAGTCCACCTGTCTGTCTGCCTGCCTGTCTGTCTGCCTGTCTGCCTGTCTGTCTGCCTGCCTGCCTGCCTGTCTGCTTTACCTCCAGGATGAGTGGGGGGCTGAGTAGGGGGCTGAGTGGGGGACTGAGTAGGGGGCTGAGTGGGGGACTGAGTAGGGGGCTGAGTGGAGGACTGAGTAGGGGACTGAGTAGGGGACTGAGTAGGGGACTGAGTGGGGGACTGAGTAGGGGGCTGAGTGGGGGACTGAGTAGGGGGACTGAGTGGGGGACTGAGTGGGGGACTGAGTGGGGGACTGAGTGGGGGGCTGAGTAGGGGGACTGAGTAGGGGGCTGAGTGGGGGACTGAGTGGGGGACTGAGTAGGGGGCTGAGTAGGGGACTGAGTAGGGGGCTGAGTGGAGGGCTGAGTAGGGGGACTGAGTGGGGGGCTGAGTAGGGGACTGAGTAGGGGGCTGAGTGGGGGACTGAGTAGGGGACTGAGTAGGGGGACTGAGTAGGGGGACTGAGTGGGGGACTGAGTAGGGGACTGAGTGGGGGACTGAGTAGGGGACTGAGTGGGGGACTGAGTAGGGGGCTGAGTGGAGGACTGAGTAGGGGGACTGAGTGGGGGACTGAGTAGGGGGCTGAGTGGGGGACTGAGTGGGGGACTGAGTAGGGGGATGAGTGGGGGACTGAGTAGGGGACTGAGTAGGGGGACTGAGTAGGGGACTGAGTGGGGGACTGAGTAGGGGGACTGAGTAGGGGGACTGAGTAGGGGGGCTGAGTGGGGGACTGAGTAGGGGGCTGAGTGGGGGACTGAGTAGGGGAACTGAGTAGGGGACTGAGTGGGGGACTGAGTAGGGGGATGAGTGGGGGACTGAGTAGGGGGATGAGTGGGGGACCGACTGTTCCTGCAGTTTTTACTTCCTCCCTGTGCTCTTGGGACTGGGCCAGGGGTCTTGTGTTATTGTGTAATATATGATTTTATCAGCAGCTGTCTTTAGCTGGCTCTTTATGTAGGTTGCCATTGCGGTGCAGTGACTCTTGGTGTGATTGTAGCCCTGACAGCAGGGACAGGACTGGTCCTTCTGTGCCCTGAGGCTTTCGACTGCCAGGATTGCAGTTCTGTTTTCTGCAAACTTAGCCTGAGGAAAGATCCTGTCATAATCTCTCTCTCTCTCTCTCTCTCTCTCTCTCTCTCTCTCTCACGTTCTCTCTCTCTCTATCTCTCTCTCACATTCTGTCTCTTTATCTCTCTCCCTCTCTCACACTCTCTCGTGTACTGGTTGCTGATCTCTTTATGCGGAGGGCTGATGGCCCAGATTAGCGTGGAGTTAGCGTGATTAGTGTGATTAGCATGAGAGCGCCGCGGGACTAACAGGTTGTTACGGTACTGTGTCCTGATTGGCTGGGCAGTGCCCTGCTGTGTGCTGCAGGGAGCGGTCACGCACTGTCACACTCCCGCTGGTTATGAAACCCGCCACCGTTACATTCTGCTGCATGTTTTCTCCTTAAACGTGGAGAACAGCATTATAGACTCAGCACATTCAGCCAGAGGCTGTAAATGTCTTGTTTTTAAGAGGACGTTTTGTTTTGAATAAGCTATAAAATATAACTCCTGCCCCACACAGCTGGATTAGGGTACAGATGACCATGTGACAGAGCCGCTGGCTGAACACGGACACTGTCCCCCATGTCTGCCCAAATAAACATATCCAGTTCACCCCTCCCTGTCTCACAGAAGCTCTGTTTTAGTCCAGTCTCTTGGCTCATTTATTATATGAGTTTGTGATTCCCCCCCTCCTCCTCAGAATGGTTTCTCCCACCCCCCTCGGAGTCTCTGATGGATGCTTCTGGCTGGACAGTGTCAGGCACACTGAGCTCGGTAGAAGACTGCACCATGCACTCGACAGGTAAAGCAGCAGCTTCTCATTCTATAATCCCTTTTTATTAATCATAGATTTGTATAGTTGCTTCAGACCTGCTGGGGCTAATATACACCATATGAAATGTATCATTTATGCTACTTTAGAGAAAGTTGAGCAATTTGACAGTTGCAAGTTTTTGCATGTTCTTTCTTATCCACCTTCATTTAAAAAAAACTTAATAATTGCATTCACAACTGTAAATTGACTTTGTCTTTCTTTGCAGCTTTGTGTGAAATGCATGCAGAATTTTGTATTCGATTTTTATGCGCTTTCGTGTATCAGGGGCCATTACTGTTGGGAATTAGTGTTTTAGTGAATGATCTGCTTGAGTTTCAGTTGCTGCTTGGTAGCTTTGCGGCGGTGTTGTGAGTGCGTTTTGCCTGTGGTGCGTTTCGTTGAGCTGTGGTTTGAGTGTGCTTGCGTTTTGCCTGTGGTGTGTTTCGTTGAGCTGTGGTTTGAGTGTGCTTGCGTTTTGCCTGTGGTGCGTTTCGTTGAGCTGTGGTTAGAGGGTGCGTCGGTGAAGAATGAGGATATTCATGCTGTAATAATGAGTTAGCGTGTCCAATGCTGTCTGACGGCTGCGTGATGGTCCTGTGCTGATCTCTGGGACTCTCCCTCTTTCACAGGCAGAATGGAGGAGAAGAAAGACACTGAGGCTGTGAATAACGTCACGCTGCTCACTGGTAACTCAGCACTCAAACTTTACACTGCTGAACACGGCTGGGTCAGCATGGTGCATGCTGGGAGTGAGGAGGGTGGGAGTAAGGAGGAGAGGAGTAGAGGGAGGGCAGGAGTAGAGGGAGAGCAGGAGTAGAGGGAGGGCAGGAGTGAGGAGAGCAGGAGTAGAGGCTGAGGAGAGCAGGAGTAGAGGCTGAGGAGAGCAGGAGTAGAGGGAGAGCAGGAGTGGTCGTTGAGGAGAGCAGGAGTAGAGGCTGAGAAGGGCACAAGTAGAAGGAGGGCGGGAGTAGAGGGAGAGCAGGAGTGGTCACTGAGGAGAGCAAAAGTAGAGGCTGAGGAGAGCAGGAGTAGAGGGAGAGCAGGAGTGGTCACTGAGGAGAGCAGGAGTAGAGGGAGAGCAGGAGTGGTCACTGAGGAGAGCAGGAGTAGAGGGCGGGCAGGAGTAGTGTGGCTAGTGCAGAGGAATCTTTGAGATTTATAATGGTGGTGTGAAGATCCTGGGGGGGTGTGCAGATAGTGGAGGGGAGGGGTGTGTGTGTGTGTGCAGATAGAGATGTGGGTGTGTGTGGGTGTGTGTGCAGATCCTTGGGGGCGTGTGCAGATGGGGGGGGGGGGGTGCAGTGCTATTAATAGCACTTTGATTGGAGCACTTCTCATGGGTAAACTTGGATTAGACAGTTTTATACAGATTCACACCCCCATTACACGTAACATGACTCACAGACAGGAAGTGATCCTCACTCACTGACAGGAAGTAGGTGACTTGCAGAGAATGTGTTGAGCCTGAGCTGGTGTTCGTGTGGTGCTTGTGTTCAGAATGTGAGCCAATTAGAGGGAATTAGTCAGGACTCCACGCATGGAGGACTGGCAGCAGATCTTATAATGCTGCCTGTTCCCCATTTACTCACTGCTGACTGTACCTCTGTATGAACTGTGCCTCTGAACCTGACTGTGCCTCTATACCTGACTGTGCCTCTGTATGAACTGTGCCTCTGAACCTGACTGTGCCTCTGTATGAACTGTGCCTCTATACCTGACTGTGCCTCTGTATGAACTGTGCCTCTGAACCTGACTGTGCCTCTATACCTGACTGTGCCTCTGAACCTGACTGTGCCTCTGTATGAACTGTGCCTCTATACCTGACTGTGCCTCTGTATGAACTGTGCCTCTGAACCTGACTGTGCCTCTATATCTGACTGTGCCTCTGTATGAACTGTGCCTCTGAACCTGACTTTGCCTCTATACCTGACTGTGCCTCTGAACCTGACTGTGCCTCTATACCTGACTGTGCCTCTGTATGAACTGTGCCTCTGAACCTGACTGTGCCTCTGTATGGACTGTGCCTCTGAACCTGACTGTGCCTCTGTATGGACTGTGCCTCTATACCTGACTGTGCCTCTGTATGGACTGTGCCTCTATACCTGACTGTGCCTCTCTTTGAGGTACAGACTCTCTCTCTTTTTGCACTGCGGACTGTGACTGTAGTACTGACTGTGACTTTCTGCAGTTCTGACTGTGTCTCTCTATGCAGTACTGACTATGACTGCAGTACTGACTGTGCTTATCTCTGCAGTACTGACTGACTTTCTGAAGTTCTGACTGTGCCTCTCTATGCAGTACTGACTGTGCCTCTTCATGACTCTGCTGACTGTGCTTATCTCTGCAGTACTGACTGACTTTCTGCAGTTCTGACTGTGCCTCTCTATGTGGTACTGACTATGTCTCTGCAGTACTGACTGTGCTTATCTTTGCAGTACTTACTGACTTTCTGCAGTTCTGACTGTGCCTCTCTATGCGGTACTGACTGTGACTGTGCTGTACTGACTGTGCCTCTCTGAAGTGCTGACTGTGCTTATCTCTGCAGTGCTGACTGACTTTCTGAAGTTCTGACTGTGACTTTCTGCAGTACTGACTGTGACTGTGCTGTACTGACTGTGCCTCTCTGAAGTGCTGACACTAACTCTGCAGCACTGACTGTGCCTCTCTCTGCAGTATTGTCTATGACTTAGTGCAGTACTGATATTCCTTAGTAAAGTAGCTGCAGTAACTCTCCAGTTGCAGTGTAGTGTTTCTCTTTAACTCTCAGTGTGGATGAAAGCTACACGTGGGCCTGCAGTTACACAGCAGCACCCTGGGAAACGGAGTCTTTATCACGGCCTGAGAGATCCGGTCCCTGAAGCACTTTGTCTGCCTCTAATTTTCAGGGACTGAAACAGCTGAATTTGGAACTGGGTCATTGTGTAAAATTAGAACCAGCAAGACTCCATCACCCAGTTTCAGACTGCAGCAGCTCTGCCACCCTGTGCCCTGCTCCTGCCTGATGGCTGGAGTTAAGCAGGTGTGGGCTCGGTTAGTACTGGGGTGGGGGGCATCTGGGGAAAACTAAGTTGCTGCTGGGGGTGGTGTTGGTGGTCCAGCTGGGGGCAATCTTGCAATCTTTCTGGTCTAATAAACCCCAGTGCTGTGGGGCTACTGTGCAGTAGGATACTCGGTCTTTTGGATGCAATGTTAAGCCGAGCTCGGGGGTTCCCCGGTGTCCTGGCTAAATTCCCAACCTGGCTCTCTCAACCTGCCACCTATTCGTCCCCCACTTTCATTGGCTAAAAGTCATTCTCTCCCTCTCCAGCTCAACTGATGTGTGGTGAGCGTTCTGTCGCAAAATGGCTGCCATGCATCACCCAGGTTGGTGGTGGATGAGACAGCATTTCACCATTATCAGTATAATAGACGGGAGGAAAAAGGAATCCACTGAGTTTAGAGGGATCAGTGTGATAGAGCACTTTTGTAACACGCTGTGTGGGGGGCGTTTAGAATACTTCAATATGGCACTGTCTCTGAAACGGAGCAGCAAGGTCTAATTATCTATATCTATCTATATATCTGTCCTAGCTATCTATATACATTATATCATGTCTATCTATACGTTTTTGACTCTTCAGAATCCAAGTCCAATAATAATTTTAAAATATTATTATTATTAAAGAATCCTAAGAATCTTTGTAAGTTAGTTTGAGGAAGCAGAGTCGTACAGTTTTAAGTGCAGTTGGGTTGTCTGCAGGTGGGATGGGGATGGACCTGAACATCACAGACTCTGCTCCTGTGCAGTTCCACACAGCCAGTCTAGACATACTATGTGAGGCAGCAGAGTGCAGGTAATGCAGTAGGCTGCATGAAGGGGGGCGCTATGGGGCTGCGTACGTGCTGCACGTGCCAGTCACACAGCTGCGTGCCCTGCTGTGTTTTCAGTATTTCACACGCTCTTAAAATATACCTGTGTGTTCACTGATGTCTTTAGTGTAATGCTGTTAGCTGAATGGCTTAACGGATCACGCTGGACAGGGATCAGGCAGGACACAGGGATCAGGACACAGGGCTGCACAGGGATGAGGCAGGGCACAGGGCTGCACAGGGATCAGGGAGGACACAGGGCTGCACAGGGATCAGGCAGGACACAGGGCTGCACAGGGATCAGCCAGGACACAGGGCTGCACAGGGATCAGGACACAGGGCTGCACATGGATCAGGCAGGACACAGGGCTGCACAGGGATCAGGACACAGGGCTGCACAGGGATCAGGTAGGGCACAGGGCTGCACAGGGATCAGGCAGGACACGGGGCTGCACAGGGATCAGGACACAGGGCTGCACAGGGATCAGGCAGGACACAGGACTGCACAGGGATCAGGCAGGATACAGGGCTGCACAGGGATCAGGCAGGACACAGGGATCAGAACACAGGGCTGCACAGGGATCAGGCATGACACAGGGCTGTAAAGGGATCAGGCAGGACACAGGGATCAGGACACAGAGCTGCACAGGGATCAGGACACAGGGCTACACAGGGATCAGGCAGGACACAGGGCTGCACAGGGATCAGGCAGGACACAGGACTGCACAGGGATCAGGCAGGACACAGGGATCAGGACACAGGGCTGCACAGGGATCAGGCAGGACACAGGGATCAGGACACAGGGCTGCACAGGGATCAGGCATGACACAGGGATCAGAACACAGGGCTGCACAGGGATCATGCAGGACACAGGGCTGCACAGGGATCAGGCAGGACACAGGGCTGCGCAGGGATCAGGACACAGGGCTGCACATGGATCAGGCAGGACACAGGGCTGTACAGGGATCAGGACACAGGGCTGCACAGGGATCAGGCAGGACACAGGGCTGCACAGGAATCAGGCAGGACACAGGGATCAGGACACGGCTACACAGGGATCAGGCAGGACACAGGGCTGCACAGGGACCAGGCAGGACACAGGGCTGCACAGGGATCATGCAGGACACAGGGCTGCACAGGGATCAGGCAGGACACAGGGATCAGGACACAGGGCTGCACAGGGATCAGGCAGGACACAGGGATCAGGACACAGGGCTGCACAGGGATCAGGCAGGACACAGGGATCAGGACAGAGGGCTGCACAGGGATCAGGCAGGACACAGGGCTGCACAGGGATCAGGACACAGGGCTACACAGGTGTTGTGCAGGTTATTTTCAGTCCATTTTTGCTAAATTAAGAGATAAAAACAAGATTAGTAATAAGTTTTAAAACAAGAAGTAGTAATACATACACATACACACATGCACATACACGCACATACACATACACACGTGCACATACAGGTATGTTGCTCCATTTTGTTCTCCTGTGCTGCTCTGTCAGCCCAGATTGATTTGGTCATCCCTCCCCCGACCCACAATGCACAGCTGTCTGGCTGCACCAGTTTATCTGGATTGCTTAGGCTTGCTTGGGACTTGCTTTAGCTTGAGGCATAGTTTGCTCAAAAGTTAAGTAGGCCAGTCGCTTGTGCAGATGGTGCTTGGTCAGTAGCTCAGCACTGTGGCTGGTAGCAGGGAAACGTTAGCATGTAGGTGCAACTTACTGTGCTGCGATGTGACTGGGGGGTTAAAAGGCTCAGTCTGTCTGAGAGGCTGAGCTGGGCGTGGCCTAGGGTGCAGCTGCAGTGCTGAGTGAAGTGTGTATGTGTATAGTGTGTGTGTGTCTGTGTGTGTGTGTGTGTGTATGGTGTGTGTGTGTGTGTGTGGTGTATGTATGTGTGTGTGTGTGTGTGTGTGGGGTGTGTGTGTGTGGTGTGTGTGTGCGTGTGTGTCGGTGTGTGTGTGTGTCGGTGTGTGATGTGTGTGTGTGTGTGTGTGTGTGGTGTGTGTATGTGTGTGTGTGTGTGTCGGTGTGTGATGTGTGTGTGTGTGTGGTGTGTGTGTCGGTGTGTGTGTGTGTGTATGTGTGTGTGTGGTGTGTATGTATGTGTGTGTGTGGTGTGTGTGTGGTGTGTGGTGTATCTGTGTGTGTGTGTGTATGGTGTGTGTGTGTGTGGTGCGTGTGTGTGTGTGTGTGTGTGTGTGTGTGGTGTATGTGTGTGTGTGTGTGTGTGTGTGTCGGTGTGTCGGTGTGTGATGTGTGTGTGTGTTCCCTGTAGGGAGCAGGAAGACCGCTGGGCATTTGAATGAATGAATGAATGAATCATTGCATTTGTATGGCACTTTTCTGAACTCTCAAAGTGCTTTTTACAGTGAGGAAGGGGAAATCACCTCACCCACCACCAGTGCGTAGCATCCAACTGGGTTTATACCAGCAGCACCACACAGCTGCAGCTGTAGCAGGCTGCTGCTCTGCTGTTTGTGTGCTAGTGAACAGCGCCCCCTGCTGCCTGTCTGAATGTGTGTGAGCTCACACACAGCTCTGTCTGTTGGCACTCTATATATTCTCCTGGTGTACAGTCTTCTCACCCTTTCATTACGCAGAGGATTGTGGGAGTGGTGAGCTGCAGTCCAGAGAGGCGGAGCTTCAGTCCAGAGGGGTGGAGCTGCAGTCCAGAGAGGCGGAGCTTCAGTCCAGAGGGGTGGAGCTGCAGTCCAGAGAGGCGAAGCTGCAGTCTAGAGAGGCGGAGCTTCATTCCAGAGAGGTGGAGCTTAGGTCCAGAGAGGCGGAGCTTCAGTCTGGAGAGGCGGAGCATGTTGCCCGTCTGAACAGCCAGCTGCATGAGGCACAGGACCAGGCTTCTAGCAGCCAGAGCAGATGTGTGGAGCTCCAGGGTACGCGGCTGTATGCACACTGTCTTCATAAATTGCGTTAAACTGCTTATGAAGCAGGTACTGACACCTGCACCTCACTAGCTCACTGTGCTGATGCGTTACATGGTCTGAAATCAAATCTCGACTGTGCTGGTGTTGACTGTGCTGGCGCTGGCTGTGCTGGTGTTGACTGTGCTGTTGCTGATTGTGTTGTTGCTGACCGTGCTGCTGTTGACCGTGTTGTTGCTGACTGTGCCGACTGTGTTGATACTGACTTCTGTAGTTGAATGTGTTAACTGCTGTTGTTGACTGTGTTGATGCTGACTGTTGTTGCTTACTATGTTGGTGCTGATTGCTGGTTCTCACTGTGCTTGTGCTAACTGTGTTGGTAATTAATGTGCTGATGTTGACTGTGCTGGGACTGATTGTGCTGTTGTTGACTGTGTTGGTGCTGACTGTGCTGTTGTTGACTGTGTTGGTGCTGACTGTGCTGTTGTTGACTGTTGGTGCTCACTGTGCTGGTCCTGACTGTGTTGTTGCTGACTGTGTTGGTGCTGATTGTTGGTGCTCACTGTGCTGGTCCTGACTGTGCTGATGCTGACTGTGCTGTTGTTGACTGTGTTGGTGCTGACTATTGGTGCTCACTGTGCTGGTCCTGACCGTGCTGTTGTTGACCGTGTTGTTGCTGACTGTGCCGACTGTGTTGATACTGACTTCTGTAGTTGAATGTGTTAACTGCTGTTGTTGACTGTGTTGATGCTGACTGTTGTTGCTTACTATGTTGGTGCTGATTGCTGGTTCTCACTGTGCTTGTGCTAACTGTGTTGGTAATTAATGTGCTGATGTTGACTGTGCTGGGACTGATTGTGCTGTTGTTGACTGTGTTGGTGCTGACTGTGTTGGTGCTGATTGTTGGTGCTCACTGTGCTGGTCCTGACTGTGCTGATGCTGACTGTGCTGTTGTTGACTGTGTTGGTGCTGACTGTTGGTGCTCACTGTGCTGGCCCTGACTGTGCTGGTGCTGACTGTGTTGGTGCTGATTGTTGGTGATCACTGTGCTGGTCCCAACTGTGCTGATGTGCTCCTCTTTATAATGTGTAATGGTCGTATGCTGACGCTGGTGCCACAGATGTACTGGAAAAGGAGAGGAGAGAAGCCCAGCTCCATTCCCAGGAATCAGCCAATCAGATCCAGGCTCTGCAAGGTCAGTTTCTGGGGAAACAGAGGCATTGAAAGCCGGTGGTACTGCAGCCACCTACTGACCCCCCTCTATCTCTCTCTCACACACTCACACACTTGCATACGCTCTCCTTCTCTGACACACACACACACACACACACACACACACACACACATGCTCTCTGTTACACACACACACTCACGCTCTCTCACTCTCACTCTCTCTCAGCCCAGGTGCAGAAGCTGCAGGAGGAGGTGCAGGTGTTGTGTGCGGAGCGGGCGTGCGTTGTGTCCCGTGCCCAGGAGGAGGTGCTGTTGCTGCAGGGTGCAGTGGAGGCCAGCGCCAGCGAGCGGAAGAAGGAGAGAACCGCGCTGCAGGAGAGTCTGGCTGCCGTTACCGCCGAGCTGGACAGGGGGCGCCGCAGAGCAGCCGAATGCGAGCAGGAGAGCAGCAGCCTGAAGGCCCGTCTGCAGGAGCTCCAGCTGCAGTCTGCGCAGGCTGCGCAGCTGCAAGGTACAGCCAGCCGTCTGTGCATTTGCAAGGTACAGCCAGCTGTCTGCACAGCTGCAAGGTACAGCCAGCCATCTGCGCAGCTGCAAGGTACAACCAGCCATCTGCACTGACTGCGCAGCTGCAAGGTACAGCCAGCCGTCTGCGCAGCAGTGCAGCTGTAAGAGCTCTGATTGACGGTTGCATCCCCAAGACCGCGGTGTCTCCCTTCACTGAGCTGAATAAAGGGCCTGTTTTAGACGGGTTGTGTTGCGTATGCACAGACTGACGGGACGGGTTCTGTTGCGTATGCGCTGACTGACGGGACGGGTTCTGTTGCGTATGCGCAGGTGAGCTGCAGAAGAACTGCTTCGTTCTGCAGACCGAGTGCGCAGCCCTGTGCTCTGAGAAGACTGCGCTTCAGGAAAATATGCAACACCTGGAGAAAGAGCTGCACAGGTGAGCTCACACACACACACACACACACACACACACTATACACTACACACACACACACTATACACACACACACACATACACTATACACACACACACACTCACACACACACACACACACACACACACTACACTACACACACACACTATACACACACATACACTATACACACACACACTCACACACACTATCCACTACACACACATACACACACACACACTATACACTGTACACACACACAGACAGACACACACACACACACTATACACACACACACACACAGACTATACACTATACACACACACACACTCACACACATGCCGAAACACATACACACACATACACACACACTATACACTACACACAGACACATACACACACACACACACACACACTATACACTGTACACACACACAGACAGACACACACACTATACACTGTACACACACACAGACAGACACACACACACTATACACACACACACACACTATACGCTATACACACACACACACACTCACACACATGCCGAAACACATACAAACACACACTATACACTATACACACACACACAATCACACACACGCCGAAACACATACAAACACACACAGACACACACACACACTATACACTGTACACACACACACTATACACTATACACACACACTCACACACACACGCCGAAACATATACAAACACACACAGACACGCACTCACACACTCACACACACATGCACACACGCACACACACAGACACACACACACACACGCACACACACACGTACGCACAAGCACACACACAGACACACGCACACACACACTATACACACACACACACACTCACACACACACATGCAGAAACACATACAAACACACACAGACACACACACTCACACACACACTATACACACACACATACACACTCACACACACACATGCAGAAACGCATACAAACACACACAGACACGTACACACACACACACACACAGACACACATACAAACAGACACACACACGCACGCAGACACACGCAGACACACACATACACTCTCACACACAGACACACAAGCACGCACGCACGCATACACACACACACGCGTGCACACACACACACACTATACACTATACACACACACACTCACACACACACACGCAGAAACACATACAAACACACACACACTATACACACACATACACACTCACATGCACGCAGAAACACGCAGAAATACATACAGACACACACGTACACACACACACACACACACATACAAACACACACACACACGCAGACACACATACAAACAGACACACACACACGCACGCAGACACACATACAGACACACACACACACACACACACACACGTAGACACACACACAAACACACACACACCCACACGTGCATATGTACACGTACACATGTACACACAGCACAAATATATGTACACATTCATACACACACATTCATCTACGCATGCACACAAACATACACGTAAGCATTCTTCCAGACACTCACACTGTAACACACTGCATGCTCGCTCTCTCTCTCCTGTGCTACACTCTGGCTGGGCTCCAGCTCGCGGGACCAGGCTGCCCTGCTGGGCCGTAGTGTCAGTGCTCTGGAGCGCACACAGGGGGAGCTAGAGAGCAGACTGGCAGAGCAGCAGGAGCAGCGCCAGCAGGACCGGGCCCGACTGAAGGCCCAGTTAGACCAGGCAACCGCAAGAATCAAGGGCCTTCAGAGAGAGGTACAGTGTGTGTGTGTGTGTTTGTGTTCCTTGCAGTATGAGGACACTCAGGTGTGTGTGTGTTCTTTGCAGTTTGAGGACACTCAGGTGTGTGTGTGTGTGTGTGTGTGTGTGTGTGTGTGTGTTCAGTGCGGTATGAGGACACCCAGGTGTGTGTGTGTGTTCCTTGCAGTGTGAGGACACTCAGGTGTGTGTGTGTGTGTGTTCCTTGCAGTATGAGGACACTCAGGTAGAGCTGGTTCAGGTGAAGCAGAGGTGCTCAGAGGTGGAGCAGGAGAAGCTGTCCCTGTCAGAGGAGCTGCACCAGTGCAAGGACAGCCTGAAACAACTGCAGGAGAGAGTCAGTATACCCTACCCAGTATACCCTACCTCCTTATACCCTACCCAGTGTACCCTCCCTCCTTATACCGTACTCACATATACTCTACTGACGTACACTACCGGCCAGAAGTTTTAGAACACCCCCATTTTTGCAGTTTTATTGAAATTTAAACAGTTCAAGTCCAGTGAATGACCTGAAAAAAATGGTACAAAGGTAAGTGGTAAACTGCCAGAGGTTAAAAAGTTTAGGTTACCAAAAACTGAAAAATAATGTAAATTTCAGAGTTATAACAAAAGGCCTTTTTCAGGGAACAAGTAATGAGCTAACAACTTACTTCTACAGCAATGGAAGTAAATTAAGCCTTGAAAGTTGATTAAAATAATTCCTACAGGTGTCCCAATTTTCTTTTGCTTACTTACAAACCCTCTGTCTGTATAAAATCAGTGTTGGAACAGACTGTATTACTACACCCTCTGAAGCATATTTTGGACAATATTGCACTGCAGGAAGTAGTATATTGCTATCATAATGGCAAGAAAAAGACTATTAATAAAGGAAGACAGACAGACCATTATAACCCTTAAAAGTGTAGGTCTTTCCTTTAGAGAAACTGCAAAAAAAAAAAAACGAAGGTGTCACTGAGTACAGTTTCCTACACCATCGAAAGGCACTTGGAAACTGGAGGTAACTCTGACAGGAAGAGGTCCGGCAGACCCAAAGCCACAACAGAAACTGAAGACAAGTTTCTGAGAGTCAACAGCTTGAGTGATAGGCGGCTCACAGGACAACAGCTTCATGCACAACTTAGCAGTGGTCGAAGTAAGCAAGTCTCAGTTTCAACAAGAAGAGAAGACTTCGAGCTGCAGGTTTGACAGGTTGAGTGGCAGTACGAAAGCCATTGCTAAAATGGCTAAATAAGAAAAAGAGGCTTGCCTGGGCCATGAAGCACCGGCAGTGGACTACTGAAGACTGGAAGGTCTTATGGACCGATTAATCAAAATTTGAAATCGTCGGATCATCACGCAGGGTTTTTGTACACCATCAGGTAGGTGAAAGGATGGTTCCTCAGTGTGTGTCACCAACTCTCAAACATGGAGGAGGAGGCGTGATGGTCTGGGGCTCTTTTGCTGGATCCAGATTTGGTGACTTGCACAGTGACTGGTGACTGGCACCCTGAACAAAAAGGGCTACCACAGTATTTTGCAGTGCCATGCAATACCCTCTGGTCAACACCTAGTTGGTCAGGGGTTCATCCTACAGCAAGATACTGACCCAGAACATACCTCCAGGCTATGTCAGAACTATCTTAGAAGAAAAGAACAAGACGGTAGGCTTCAAATCATGAAATAGCCAGCACAGTCTCTGGACTTAAAGCCCATCGAGCTGCTTGGGTTGAACTGGACAGAAGGATGAAAGCAAAGAACGATTCCATGATTTCTTTTTTAAATCTCCAATTGTTTATTTGTTTTATGCTTTAATTTGAGAGTACATTGAGACAACTATGTAAATTTCAATAAAAACTGGAAAAATGGAGGTGTTCTAAAACTTTTGACCGGTCGTCTATACCCTACTCACATATACCCTACCCCGTTATGCCTTACTCACATGTACCCTACTCACATATACCCTACCTCCTTATGCCTTACTCACATGTACCCTACTCACTTGTACCCTACTGATTTCTGCCCTCCCTCCTTATACCCTACTCACATATACACGACTCACTTATATTCTACTCCCTTATACCCTACCCTCTTACACCCTACTTACTTATACCTACCCCCTTATTCCCTACATACGTATACCCTACCTCCTTATACTCTACTCACTTATATCTACTCCCTTATACCCTACTCACGTATGCCCTACTCACTTATACCTACCCATTTAAACACTACTCACTTATACCCTAGTCACTTATACCCTAAACCATTCCATATTCTCTTATACCCTACTCACTTACATCCTACCCCATTAACTGCTACATTCTTATACCCTACCCACTTTTCCTGTACACCCTCATACTCTACCCATTTATACTTTACCCTCTAGCCCTTATCTTCTACTCACTGTCCTCTTATTCACCATTATCCGACAGCCCACAAAACCAGGGGCCTTCAGAATGAGATAATGATACACCTGTGTGTATTCTTTGCTATATGATGTGTGTGCGCACACATGTATGCGCTTGTATGCATGTGTATGTTTGCACACGTGTGTTTGTGTTCCTTGCAGTATGAGGACACTCAGGTGTGTGTGTGTGTTCTTTGCAGTATGAGGACACTCAGGTGTGTGTGTGTTCCTTGCAGTATGAGGACACTCAGGTGTGTGTGTGTTCCTTGCAGTATGAGGACACTCAGGTGTGTGTGTGTGTGTTCCTTGCAGTATGAGGACACTCAGGTGTGTGTGTGTGTTCCTTGCAGTATGAGGACACTCAGGTGTGTGTGTGTGTGTGTGCTGTGCAGTATGAGGACACTCAGGTGTGTGTGTGTTCCTTGCAGTATGAGGACACTCAGGTGGAGCTGGTTCAGGTGAAGCAGAGGTGCTCAGAGGTGGAGCAGGAGAAGCTGTCCCTGTCAGAGGAGCTGGACCAGTGCAAGGACAGCCTGAAACAACTGCAGGAGAGAGCCAGCCGAGTGAGTGTGCCCTCACACCCTGCTCACTTATACCCTACTCACATATACCCTACCTTCTTATAACCTACTCACATATACCCTACCTCCTTATCCCCTATTCACATATACCCTACCCCCTTATATCCTACTCACTTATACCCTACCTCTTGTACCCTACTCACTTATACCCTACCTTCTTATACCCTACTCACTTATACCCTACCTCCTTATACCCTACTCACATATACCCTACCTCCTTATACCCTACTCACATATACCCTACCTCCTTATACCCTACTCACTTATACCCTACCTTCTTATACCCTACTCACTTATACCCTACCTCCTTATACCCTACTCACATATACCCTACCTCCTTATACCCTACTCACATATACCCTACCTCCTTATACCCTACTCACTTATACCCTACCTCCTTATAACCTACTGACATATACCCTACTCACTTATACCCTACCTTCTTATAACCTACTCACATATACCCTACCTCCTTATCCCCTATTCACATATACCCTACCCCCTTATACCCTACTCACTTATACCCTACTCACATATACCATAACCCCTTACACCCTGCTCACTTATACCCTACCCACTTATACCCTACTCACTTATACCCTACCTCCTTATACCCTACTCACATATACCATAACCCCTTACACCCTGCTCACTTATACCCTACCTCCTTATACCCTACTCACTTATGCCGTACCTTCTGATACCCTACTCACTTATACCTTACCTTCTGATACCCTACTCACTTATACCCTACCTCCTTATACCCTACTCACATATACCCTAGTCACTTATACCCTACTCCTTTCTGCCCTGATCCTTTATGCCCTACCCCCTACCCTACTACGTCCTTATACCCTTCCCCATAAACATGGTAGGAGGTAGTGTCATGGCTTGGGCATGTATGGCTTCTTCTGGATCAGGTTCATTCGTCTTTATTAATGAAAGAGGATTCAAACAGTAGGATTGTTACGAACAGGTCTAGGGTCAGACTGTAACGGGGAATAATAAGGGAAATGGGTAGGGAAATGTACTGCAAACCGACCAGTAACTTCGGTCCTTATCCACCTGCCCAAATCGTACTGAACGCTGGCTAGTCTTCGAAGCGTACTGGGCACGGGGTGGCTTTGAACGCTGAACTTCGGACAGTTAGCCGATAGTCTGAAATCTAAAGTCAGAATGGCATACCCGCAATGGAGTGTTAAATCTCCACCCAGAGTAGCTAAATTAATAATTAAGATAAAATAACAAGGCAAAATAACAAACTTATGTCCCAATGGAAGGATTGTAGCCCAGCTGGGAACACACTGACTAACCGCAGCACTATACGGTGAGCAGAAGGCAAAACGAGAGTCGAGGTTGAGAACGAGCTTACAGTCAAACACAAAATCCGATCAGCAAACAAAGCAGAGGGGCTAGGCGAGAATCAGAACCAAATACGAGAGCGAATGGTCAGAAACACAATCACGGGGCAAACAAACTAGAAGGGCTAAGGAAAGAAGAGGAGTGGAAGGGAACAGGTCAGTGGTCATACACAAGATCTAATCAGCAAACAGCGCAAGGGCATGATGGGAATCGGGATCAAACAAAAACAGGGTCAAACAAAGCAATCATTATACACAACACACCAAACACGATTTCAAAGAGCTAGTCTCCACTGGCAGGTGGAAAATGGCGGCTTTTCAAGCTGAGTAACTGGAGACAGAATTAGCCAATCAGGTGACGAACTGGAAAGACAAAACATGCAGGCAACAGAGACAAATGTGAACACACACTTATGACTGGGGTCGTAACAAGATGAATTAGGAAGTGTACAGACCGATTTTGTCTGGCTATGTACAAAGAAATTCCTCCAACCTCATCAGCTGGTGCTTCATCCTGCAGCAAGACGATGACCCCAAACACACTGCCTACGTAGCCGGGTTCTGGATTGGCTCAGTCAGTCACAGAGGCCTGAGAACTCCTGCTCCTGCATTTACTCAGTGAATGTGTCTGTGCAGGACCCCAGCTATGAGGCGGGGAGAAACCTCTGTGAAGGCCATGGAGCTCATGTGTGCTTGATTGTACTGTCCCTCCCCTGCAGCCCTCCCTGCATCCTGTCCTGGCTATGCTGGTGGGTGTGGTCCTGGCTGTCCTGTTCTGGGGGTACAGCTCCCTGTGGTAGTTGCAGGTACCCCAAATCCCTCTTGCCTGTCTGTGTCTGCTCCCCCACTAACACTCATTAACCCTAAACCCAGGGGGTGTGTCTCAACTCCATGTCTCTATTTCATATTTAAGAACTCTGGTGCATTTGGAGAACTTCAGTGAGTCAGCTGTCTGTCTTAACCGTCTGATTTTTCCCCACTATTCTGCATGTGAATGTGCCTCTTTACATGTGATTTTAAAAGTTATTATTATTACGTTTGGATGTGCTTAGTACTGTCCACAGCTGCACAGTTTAATGGCTGTGTTTAATGTTGTCCACAGCAGCACAATTTAATAAGGTGACTGTGTTTAGTGTTGTCCACAGCACAGTTTAGTGACTGTGTTGTGTTGTCCACAGCAGTTTAGTGACTGTGTTTAGTGTTGTCCACAGCACGGTTTAATGACTGTGTTTAGTGATATCCATAGCAGCACAGTTTAATAAGGTGCCTGTGTTTAGTGTTGTCCGCAGCAGCACAGTTTAGTGACTGAGTTTAGTGTTGTCCACAGCACAGTTTAATGACTGTGTTTAGTGATATCCATAGCAGCACAGTTTAATAAGGTGACTGTGTTTAGTGTTGTCCACAACAGCACAGTTTAATGGCTGTGTTTAGTGATATCCATAGCAGCACAATTTAATAAGGTGACGGTGTTTAGTGTTGTCCACAGCAGCACAGTTTAATGGCTGTGTTTATTGTTGTCCACAGCACAATTTAGTGACTGTGTTTATTGTTGTCCGCAGCACAGTTTAGTAACTGTGTTTACTGTTGTCCACAGCACAGTTTAGTGACTGTGTTTAGTGTTGTCCGCAGCACAGTTTAGTGACTGTGTTTAGTGTTGTCCGCAGCACATTTTAGTGACTGTGTTTAGTGTTGTCCTCAGCAGCACAGTTTAGTGACTGAGTTTAGTGACTGTGGTGTGTCTCTTTTTCAGAGTGGCTGGCTCTCCTGGGTCTCGGCGGTTGCGCTGATGGTTGTCGGAGGTCTGCTGTACACCACCCTGCCTGAGAACTCCACCTGATCCCATGGAGCTCCGCCCCTTACCCGAAAATCTCCCCCACTGACTTAGGAGCCCTGCCCACTTTCCAGCTGCTCCACCCCTAACCCACAAACCACCCCTGCCTACTGAGGAGGCCCCGCCCACTTTCCAGCTGCTCCACCCCTAACCCGCAAACCATCCCCACCTACTGAGGAGGCCCCGCCCACTCTTCAGCAGCTCCACCCTTAACCCACAAACCACTCCACCTACTGAGGAGGCCCCACCCACTTTCCAGCAGCTCCACCCCTAACCCACAAACCACCCCACCTACTGAGGAGTCCCCGCCCATTTTCCAGCAGCTCCATCCCTAACCCACAAACCACCCCACCTACTGAGGAGGTCCCGCCCACTTTTCAGCAGCTCCACCCCTAACCCACAAACCACCCCACCTACTGAGGAGGCCCCGCCCACTCTCCAGCGGCTCCACCCCTAACCCACAAACCACCCCACCTACTGAGGAGGCCCCGCCCACTCTCCAGCAGCTCCACCCCTAACCCACAAACCACCCCCACCTACTGAGGAGGCCCCGCCCACTCTCCAGCAGCTCCACCCCTAACCCACAAACCACCCCCACCTACTGAGGAGGCCCCGCCCACTCTTCAGCAGCTCCACCCTTAACCCACAAACCACTCCACCTACTGAGGAGGCCCCACCCACTTTCCAGCAGCTCCACCCCTAACCCACAAACCACCCCACCTACTGAGGAGTCCCCGCCCATTTTCCAGCAGCTCCACCCCTAACCCACAAACCACCCCACCTACTGAGGAGGTCCCGCCCACTTTTCAGCAGCTCCACCCCTAACCCACAAACCACCCCCACCTACTGAGGAGGCCCCGCCCACTCTCCAGCAGCTCCACCCCTAACCCACAAACCACCCCCACCTACTGAGGAGGCCCCGCCCACTCTCCAGCAACTGGCAGAGCCCCACCTTGTTTCCAGTCAGTGTTTTAGTGCCAGCGCATAGAGAGGGAATAAACCTACAGACTTACACTATAGATAAAATATTTGATCTCCAAGTTATTATCCACTTTATTTTTTATATATGGCAGAAGCTTTAAGTGTTACTGCAGCCAAAAATGGGAGAACATTGAGGCTTTTCTGTTTTCTTTTTATCTGTCACTGATACTTGGGTAATTTTGTACACAACCACTTAAAGGAAAAGGGATTTTAGTTAAAGAATAATTACCAGGTATACACAGAGTATTTAAACTCATGGGGCTTATAGGTCCAAGTGCTTCCTGTGGATATTTGTAGCATCCCTGACGATGACCCCAGCCTTTGAAAGGAAATTACATTACACACACACACATACACATACATGAATGCGCACACACACACATGCACACAAATGGTTGTGTAGAAATGCTGAAAGCTCATGTTTGTTGTAGTTGCACGAGACCAGCAAGGACTAAGTACTCCACCATTAGAAGGGCAATTACATTTTAACGTATCCACTTATGTCAGTTTTCATGTTATTGTGATACTGATCATTCACATTGGTCATTCCTGTATATCTGTATTAAATCAAATTCTAGGAGAACATCATCTGCTCATCTAAGAAGATAATTACTGCTGCAAAGCTATAGAACATACAGAACAGATTTTCAAAGGATCCGTCTACTTGAAAGCCTTCATTTTGTTCATTTATATGGTAAATAAATATAAACATTCACTGGTCTGCAGATTGATTATCCTTTCAGACCAGGCAAATATTTTGAAATGTAGGAATAACGTTCAAACATAGTTTTGTGCAAATGTGCTTCAGAAGCTGGTTTTGAGGGCTAAGTAGATGAGTAATTGCAGATAGTTAGGGTTAGGGGTAGAGTTCGGGTTAGGGTTAGGGTTCGGGATAGGGTTAGGTTTAGGCTTAGGGTTAGGGTTAGCGTTAGCGCTGATTGAGTCGTATGAAGCAGTGGCAGGCACCGTACCTGCACCTACAGGAGTCGTGTCCACGCATCCTTCTGGAACAGTAACCTTCTGCATTGTGCTTTTGTAAGTGAATGGGTTTTATAACCAGTGCTGTAATGGTTTGTGGATGGAGAGCAAACGGTCTGTCCTCTGTTTGTGGTTTTTATGCTTTATTTTGAGGAGAGAACAGATTATCTGCTCTACTTTTCAAATAAAAAAGTTAATTCACAAACTTCCAGCATTTGTCATCTTACAAAACTGATTGGCTTCACGGGGGGGGGGGGGTGCTTGTATGTGCCCTAACAGTCGGCTGCCCTGTCACAAGGAGGGCAGATTTAAACTATTTTCAGTTCTTGCCCACATGACTGCTGGGACTTGTGTGTGTGCGCGCCTGTGTCTGTGTGTGTGTGCGCTTGTGTGTGTGTGTGCGCGTGTTTGTGTATGTGTGTGCGTGTGTGTGTACGCATGTGTGTGTGTGCGTTTGTGTGTGTGCGTGCATGCATGTGTGTGGGTGTGTGTATAAGATTGTGATGTAGAGGACTTGTCTTATGGAAAATGGATTTGCGCATTGCGTTAAACTGGATCAGTAATTATTTGAATTAGCCAGTGCCCCTGAACGCAGGCTGTTTAGACTCATCCGGGGCCCAATCCATGCAAGGGCGGGGCCCAAAATTACTGTGTCTGGAAAATAAGTAGCTTGGACATCAGTTTGCTTTGCCACTTTTAAAGCAAACTGAAACGGGACAAAGGGGCACCTCCTGCTCTGTAGAGACTGCAGCATCCTGTGGACGAGAAAAGCCAGAGACATCTGAGTGGGACACTTCCTGTGGGACACTTTCTCCATAAGCCATTAGTACTCTATGATATCAGCTGACACTGCTGTAAACGAAAGGCTCAACTACAAATGTGGCCACCCTGGTCCCTGTCTTCATTCTGGTGGATCTTTTTATAGAGAGTTTGCACTGACGTCACTTTCCCACCGGAATACGCCCCCTCAGTCGGGACTGAGTGGCAAAATATGCTGCCACATGGCTGCCTTTAGTAGAGGAAACTGCAAAACCGGGAGTAGAACAAACGATTATCTGCTTAAATTAAAGGCAGTTGGACTCGACAGTGATCCTTACAACTTACCAAAGAACTAGTGGTCCATGGATATTCAACAAGAAATCGGAGCTATCTTTTTACAGACTGCTGAAAGCTACAGAAAAGACTAAAAACCCAAAAATCCAACATACCTGACACAAAATGACAACCGCAAATCCACGTTTCTGTGCCTGGATTCCAGCTGTTTCTGCGAATTGCAGTGATCCATTTGCTTCTCTTTTCTTTAGCTTTCCGCAGTCTGTAAAAAGATAGCTCCGATTTCTTGTTGAATCTATTTGTACAGTCAATCGCACAACAGCTCTTTCCCATTTTAGATGTGTTTTTTGTGTTTTCGCGGCATTCAAGCTGAACGCTAACGCTGCCACTCAGTAGTTTTTCTGCCACTCAGTGGGTGTAACCCAGAGACTGTAAAAAATATGGACAAAGCTACTGTGACGTCACCCATTTACTCTCCGTGGGTCTCTAAAACACGTTTTGAAGCTCAATGGCGGGCGTGGCCATGTTGTCGATTTGGAGCCAAAACCATAGAGTTAAGCGGTCTTGTGATTTTTACAATGTGATTGACAGTCCGGTGCGGAAAAGCCCATCAACCTGAACGAACGATTGCAGAACGAACTTGAGGCTAGCTGACTGTCTGCCGTTATGTTTTAAAATATATTATCAAATGTTTACGGAGTTTAATTTCCATCCGTGACTGTACTGTGTCATGTAATCATGTTATATGTATGACAATAATACAATTATGTTCAGTTATCTTCAATTTATGTTTCTCAGCAACACAAATATGCTTAGCTAGCATATCAGCTTGCCAGTGAGCTAGGTAGGCTATCCGTGGTTAGCTCACACATTAGCAATATGAACCACAGGGGAAGAACATCGACTAACTGATCTGCAGGCGTGTAAATATGACAACGCACTTTGTACAGCAAGTTTTCCACCTGGTGCATGAAGACAAAAATAATGTACATTGAATTTCTAATTATTATTAGGCTATTTTTTTTTTTCTTGTAAATCATCAAAACCAATGGAGAAAAGCCAATATACGCAAGGAGCCCCCAGGACCGATTCTGAGAACCACTGTCTTAAAATACTGTTGTCGGTCTCTTAAATGCTAAAAACATGTTCCTTTCTAAATGCCAGTCTTACAAAGATGGTTAATTTTGTTAAATTCTGTGTGTGTGATTTCATCGTGTGTTGTATGTTATTCAGCAAATAAACCTTAAGACTCTTAATTCGCTTCGTGAAACTGAAAATTTTGCAGTGTTTATCCCAAAATCGGGATTATAGTAGCTTTGTCACATGCGTGAAGCATGGCCCAGGTAGACATTTACGGAATGTACACGACTGACAAGCCGCCAAACACGTTTGACAGATATATTTGCCGGTTAGGGTTAGCTAGTCAAATGGCTTGGTAGCCGAAGTTGCGAACTGTTTTAGCATAGGCTACTGGACTACCAAATATAGCAAGCTGATTACGCTTTCTGCCAACTAATTATTTGGTTAAGTAGGCTAAAGGAAATAGTAAAAATGACTCGGCTACCGAAAAACTTCAGAGCAGGATTATTTTATGGTCGTCTAGTGCAGCTGTAAATAGCACACGCCACAATGAAATCACTACGAACTGGGATGCCTGCATTTTCTGACTTCGCACAGGTGTAGCTACCGTGGTCGGAGCTGCAATGTCAAGGCCAAGAGGCGCCACCTGTCACTCCAGTGACCATAGACTGTAGCCCCTACTGTTGGTAGTCCTCCGCAGTAATCAGGAAGTGACATAAACTGTACCTCATTGGTCCACAACAAATATTATAGCAGTGCCCAAATGACACAATAAATCATGTAATCAACCCATGGACAGTCATAAGACGAATAAAATACACATATTGTGACTATTTGTTCTCATGAGAAAAAATTATTGACTTTGTATTTTGACTGTATTTGTACCGTAGACTTACATGGAAACCGGATATAAAAACACCTATACTGGAGCCAACCGTAGTAGCGCTAGTGAGCAATCAGGAACAACAAGACCAGGAAATGAGCTTCAAAAACGAAGTCTGGTTTTGGCCGCTTGGTGTAACCCCAATGACTTCCACTTACTGTGACGTCATGTGCATACCCTCTATAGCTGTCAAGCTATATATATATGGTTGCCCCCTAGTGGTGCAATAGGCTACTTACTGTGGGAGCAAGTAAGTCACACCTGCTCAATCTGCATCTTTTCTCCATATATACACACTCATCTGCTCTATTACTTGAAAAGAGAAACAAAAAGGTTTTTATTCTCATAGGCACATCCTCTGACAGGGTCTCTAAATCATTGTAAGAGCTGTGTTGGCAAAATGTGAAGTTTCCCAGTGATGGCCTGTGGAGAACTCACTTTAAGGGCACAGGACCCCACATTCTGCACCTCCTGCTGAGACAGACATGTTTAATGTGTCACCCGAAACACAAAGAACTGCGATGGTTGTGCACAGGAAAACTACAGAAGCACCAGAAACTAATTCTGTACAATTCAAATGGGCCCACAGTGGTGGAGTTCCCACACCTGCACTACCAGGGACAGTGTGCTGTCCGGGTCTCGCGTGTTTAAATCTGAAGAAAGAACACCAAGAAAGAACAGCAAGAAAAAAGGCAAGTTACTCAGATTCGAAGCACTGTCTGGAAGTCATCCATTTGAACTTGCTAAATCTAGGCATGCCATTAGAAGTACTGATAGCAAAAATTAGGCCAAATTACAAGAAACAATATTGGCTCACACAAATTCAACAAGTAAATATAATACTGCAATTTCAGCACTGTTCAGTCTAATTGGTGAGTACTGGATCGATTAAGGACTATTGATTCCAAGCGCAATACAGTCGGCATAAACAATCGCTACCTTTCCCTTTAAATGCTTTGACACACTTTCAACAGTCACAGCATTTAAAGGGGTCGCCTCAACCCGGGGGTTCGAATGTGAACAATGAAATGAAACAGTGAAAATGCGTTCGCTAGAAATCCGAGCGCTTTAGAAATAGTTTAACTGCATCTGAGCGAGTATCGCGGAAGAGCCTCAGACCAGCGGTCTCAGGAGGCCGGACAGGTACTGTTATTTTTACTCTTACTTCGACAGTTCCTGGCTCGATATTTCACTTTCGCAGAATGCTGACCTATTTTTTCAAGAAGGGGAAATTATTCAGATAAAGCAAGGGAGAAGGCTGTTCAACCGTAACGTCTTACAAGTTATGCTGACACATTTGTTTATGTGTCGTTTTATTGTCATCGAGATATTTTGCAAAATAAGGGAGACTATCTAATGCTGTAAATGATTGATCCGGGGCATTAGCCATGAACCGCTGAGAATAGAATATACACTTGTGTTTTTTCTGTTTTCATTTCTGTAACACTTAAAAAACCGAACGGATTAGGTCGAGAATTCTTGTTTCTGCACGCAGTCATAAATCGAGTCAATCGCATATGAAATATTTCTTGAGAGAAATAAATATAATTATAAAAATCAACCCGTGTATTAAAGGAACGTCTCTTTCCGCCGCCGTTTGCATTAACCACGCATTTTGTATTTATTTTTCAAATGAAAATATCTTTGGGGTATTGTACATCT
Source organism: Anguilla anguilla (assembly GCF_013347855.1). NCBI lineage: Eukaryota > Metazoa > Chordata > Actinopteri > Anguilliformes > Anguillidae > Anguilla > Anguilla anguilla. Next base: position 299,756 of record NC_049211.1, read on the forward strand.
AACACTGAATTAGCTCAACATAGGCTAGCCCGCTGCAGTTAAAGTGCAATTCCATAGATCTAGTGTCAGCCTATTTTTATATAGTCAATGGTGTCAACGCCGCGGTTTTCTCTCTATAACCTAAAACATGAATGTTTGAAATGGGGAAACTAAGGAAAGTTTTTTGTTTTTCCTTTTGCTCCCGACTGGATGTGAGTGTTTCTGACTTGCTGTTGAGCAAGACGCACTTGCTGCTGCATACAGTTCACTGTGCAGTGCTCACAGGGATAAAGTTAATCCTGGTTCAAACATTAAGTCCCCTGTATCCTACCGGTAGGCTACACGCCAAAAGTCTATGTACACCAAAAAGTAAATAAACATCTGGCAAACAACTAAAAAAGGCAGTACATATAACTTAAGAATAAGGCAATTGTTTTTTAAATGTCAAACGAATTTAGAGCAATGTGCAGTTCATATAATGGGAATAGTTCATTCTATTAAAATAGTTTATTCTATTATCTAGTTGTAAGTTTGCTTGGTTGAGCTCTGTTCGTATACAGCAGAAGACTAGCTCACTGCGTTTTAATTCCTGTAGAAATTCAGTAGAATCCGGAACTCGAACGTTCTGGCTGTCGTGCTGCAGCGCAGCAGTGTTTGCCAAACGGCCTTTGTCCCGAAGGTCGATTGTCTACTCAATCTGTTTTTGGAAAGCCGCTCTAGTTAGGAGCTGTTGGAAATGCAGGCGTGTTGATTGTGAACGTATTTTTCATGATGCATGGTCATAAATAATCTGTCAGGCATCGCTGCCCCTAAATATCAGACCATCATAGATGAGAGGGACGTTTGTAAAAACCTAAATTTTCTCTGAAAACACGCTTGTATGCTCATGCGCAGGACCACTGAGATCAGGCTGTACCCTCCCCCACCCTGTGGCCTATTGAATAACTGAAGGGCACAGAGAGAGAGAAACGTTCCTGCTCTGCTCTGGGTGTCCCCATCACTCTCCTGTCTGTTCCTGTTCTGCTCTGGGTGTCCCCATCACTGTCCTGTCTGTCTCTGCTCTGCTCTGGGTGTCCCCATCACTGTCCTGTCTGTCTCTGCTCTGCTCTGGGTGTCTCCATCACTGTCCTGTCTGTCTCTGCTCTGCTCTGGGTGTCTCCATCACTGTCCTGTCTGTCTCTGCTCTGCTCTGGGTGTCTCTGTCACCGTCCTGTCTGTCCCTGCTGTGGGTGTCTCCATCACTCTCCTGTTTCTGGGGCATGTGGCTGTGCTTGTGTTCAAAGGCTTGATGATTCTGTGCAGGTGAATCAAACCTGTGACTATTTCTGTCTCTACAGTAAGCCAAATAAGGGGGACAGTCTGTAGGGAATGGGCTTCAGTGTGTCAGTGCTGTCTCAGTCTGTCAGTGCACTCCCAGTGTGTCTGTTCTTTCTGAGTGTGTCAGTGTGTCTGTTCTTTCCCAGTGTGTCAGTGCTGTCTCAGTGTATCAGTGTGTCTGTTATTTCTCAGTGTGTCAGTGCTGTCAGTGTGTCTTCTTTCTCAGTGTGTCAGTGCTGTCTCAGTGTGTCAGTGTGTCTTTTCTTTCTCAGTGTGTCAGTGCTGTCTCAGTGTATCAGTGTGTCTGTTCTTTCTCAGTGTCAGTGCTGTCTCGGAGTATCAGTGTGTCTGTTCTTTCTGAGTGTGTCAGTATGTCTTTTCTTTCTCAGTGTGTCAGTGCTGTCTCAGTGTGTCAGTGTGTCTGTTCTTTCTCAGTGTGTCAGTGCTGTCTCAGTGTATCAGTGTGTCTGTTTCACAGTGTGTCAGTGCTGTCTCAGTGAGTCAATGTGTCTGTTCTGTCTCAGTGTGTCAGTGCTGTCTCAGTGTATCAGTGTGTCTGTTTCACAGTGTGTCAGTGCTGTCTCAGTGAGTCAATGTGTCTGTTCTGTCTCAGTGTGTCAGTGCTGTCTCAGTGTATCAGTGTGTCTGTTTCACAGTGTGTCAGTGCTGTCTCAGTGAGTCAGTGTGTCTGTTCTGTCTCAGTGTGTCAGTGCTGTCTCAGTGTATCAGTGTGTCTGTTTCACAGTGTGTCAGTGCTGTCTCAGTGAGTCAATGTGTCTGTTCTGTCTCAGTGTGTCAGTGCTGTCTCAGTGTATCAGTGTGTCTGTTTCACAGTGTGTCAGTGCTGTCTCAGTGAGTCAGTGTGTCTGTTCTGTCTCAGTGTGTCAGTGCTGTCTCAGTGTATCAGTGTGTCAGTGCTGTCTCAGTGAGTCAGTGTTGTCTTGTGTAGCAGGTGACGTTGGTGATGGACATGGACTTGCTCAACCTGCTCCTGGTTGCAGGGGGGACACTGGCCCTCCCCATTCTAGCCTTTGCGGCCTCCTTCTTCTTCTGGCCCTCTGCCCTCATTAAGGTCTACTACTGGTAAGGTTAAAGGTCAGAGGTCACCTTACCCATCCCAGCAGGAAGCAAAGATGCAGTGACAGTACGGGATCAGCCAGACTGCAGTGCTGCTGGGAGCTCAGCACTACCACACCTGATTCAGCCAATCAGCACAGACCTGACCGGCTGGATCCGCTGTGTTATGGGTGCACTGAAACCGTAATGAACCTGTGCTTAAAGCTCACTGAGCCTGTGAACAGGACTGTGCTGACTATTCACTGTGCCCACACTGAGCCTGTGAACAGGACTGTGCAGACTATTCGCTGTGTCCACACTGAGCCTGTGAACCGGACTGTGCTGACTATTCACTGTGCCCACACTGAGCTTGTGAACAGGACTGTGTCCACACTGAGCCTGTGAACAGGACTGCACAGACTATTCACTGTGCCCACACTGAGCCTGTGAACAGGACTGTGCTGACTATTCACTGTGCCCACACTGAGCCTGTGAACAGGACTGTGCAGACTATTCACTGTGCCCACACTGAGCTTGTGAACAGGACTGTGTCTACACTGAGCCTGTGAACAGGACTGTGCTGACTATTCACTGAGCCCACACTGAGCCTGTGAAAAGGACTGTGGCCACACTGAGCCTGTGAACAGGACTGTGCTGACTATTCACTGTGCCCACACTGAGCCTGTGAACAGGACTGTGCACAGACTATTGTATCACTGTGCCCACACTGAGCCTGTGAACAGGACTGTGGCCACACTGAGCCTGTGAACAGGACTGTGCACAGACTATTGTATCACTGTGCAGGGGTTCGAACAGGATTCACAGCATCATACATACTTTATAAACATGTCAAGCAGTTGTGAATAATGTTTTATTAAAACTTTGGTATACATTAGGTTGCAGCCACTTTACAACTTGACTTTGATTCCAAAAGTAAATTTATGTGGTTATATTCCTGTTTGAATTTAGTTTTTGTATCTATAGGTGGTTTTGACCTGGTTCTGTTAGGTCATGGGATGGAAATATTCTAGTTGAACATGAATAATGAAGAAAAGGCCAAAGACTGTCTGTCTTGAAACATACCATCCTTTGTGCATATAATAAGAACCATGTATCCATTTTTAAAAAAATGATTTTGTTTTGTTTTTGTATTTTGTTGCATTCATATGTGTATGTAAATACTCATGTGAATGTGAAATGCAGTATGTATATACACATGTGTGTGCAATGCTGTATGTATATACTGTGATTACATGTGTTTGTGTGGTTTGTGCAATAACGCCCCCTGCTGTTATACTGAGGTACTGGAGGCGGACGCTGGGGATGCAAGTGCGGTATGCTGACTGCGGGGGTTACCGCTTCTGTTACTCCGTCCGGGGCAAGCCGGGGACACGCCCCTCCGTCCTCATGCTGCACGGATTCTCCGCCCACAAGGACTTGTGGCTGTCTGTGGTCAAGGTATGATCAGTCCATCACAGACCTGGGAACAGACCCGATCTGTTGATGAATGATTTGATGTAGTGTAGAGGGCGCAGGGGAGTTTATGGTGTGTTTGACTGTAGCTCTGTTGTACCTGCCGGGCTGTAGCATGCTTCCTTTGCAGTGGAATTCTGACACTGTGGTGCAATGTGTTGATTAGTCATGTCTGTGTGCCTCCTGTGCAGTTCCTCCCAAAACACCTGCACCTGCTGTGTGTGGACATGCCCGGGCACGGGGGCACGACCCGCACCTGCACCGATGACTACTCCATCCAGGGCCAGGTGCGCAGGCTACACCAGGTGGGTGTGGAGGAGCCAGGCAGGCTGCCCCATCTGCCAGACTACATCACCATCTGAATGCTACCCCTCCCCCAATCTGCTCTGGTTCTGAATGCAGGCTGTATTGTCACTTTGCTGTGGTTCTAAATGTAGGCTGTTCTGTGGTTCTAAATGCAGGCTGTGCTGTGGTTCTAAATGCAGACTGTGCTTTCACTGTTCTGTGGTTCTAAATGCAGGCTGTGCTTTCACTGTTATGTGGTTCTAAATGCAGGCTGTGCTGTGGTTCTAAATGCAGGCTGCTCTGTGGTTCTAAATGCAGGCTGTTCTGTGGTTCTAAATGCAGGCTGTGCTGTCACTGTGCTATGGTTCTAAATGCAGGCTGCTCTGTGGTTCTAAATGCAGGCTGTGTTGTCACTGTTCTGTGGTTCTAAATGTAGGCTGCTCTGTGGTTCTAAATGCAGGCTGTGCTGTGGTTCAAATGCAGGCTGTGCTGTGGTTCTAAAGGCAGGCTGCTCTGTGGTTCTAAATGCAGGCTGCTCTGTGGTTCTACATGCAGGCTGTGCTGTCACTGTGCTGTGGTTCTAAATGCAGGCTGCTCTGTGGTTCTAAATGCAGGCTGTGTTGTCACTGTTTTGTGGTTCTAAATGCAGGCTGCTCTGTGTTTGTTCCCAGTTTGTTGAGAGCATTCGCTTGAATAAGAAGCCTTTCCACCTGGTGGGCAGCTCCATGGGGGGTAGTGTGGCAGGGGTGTACGCTGCCTGTTACCCCACCCACATCTTCGGCCTCACACTCATCTGCCCTGCAGGTGTGTGTGTCTGTGTGTGTGTGTATGTCTGTATCTATGTGTGTGTGTCTGAGTGTGTGTGTGTGTGTGTGTGTCTGAGTGTGAGGTGAGTAAGTGTGAGTAAGTGTGGAGTGGAGTGGAGTGGAGTGGAGTGGAGTGGAGTGGAGTGGAGTGGAGTGGGTGAGTGAGTGAGTGAGTGAGTGGGTGAGTGGGTGGGTGGGTGAGTGAGTGAGTGAGTGAGTGAGTGAGTGAGTGAGTGAGTGAGTGAGTGAGTGAGTGAGTGAGTGAGTGAGTGAGTGAGTGAGTGAGTGAGTGAGTGAGTGAGTGAGTGAGTGAGTGAGTGAGTGAGTGAGTGAGTGAGTGAGTGAGTGAGTGAGTGAGTGAGTGAGTGAGTGAGTGAGTGAGTGAGTGAGTGAGTGAGTGAGTGAGTGAGTGAGTGAGTGAGTGAGTGAGTGAGTGAGTGAGTGAGTGAGTGAGTGAGTGAGTGAGTGAGTGAGTGAGTGAGTGAGTGAGTGAGTGAGTGAGTGAGTGAGTGAGTGAGTGAGTGAGTGAGTGAGTGAGTGAGTGAGTGAGTGAGTGAGTGAGTGAGTGAGTGAGTGAGTGAGTGAGTGAGTGAGTGAGTGAGTGAGTGAGTGAGTGAGTGAGTGAGTGAGTGAGTGAGTGAGTGAGTGAGTGAGTGAGTGAGTGAGTGAGTGAGTGAGTGAGTGAGTGAGTGAGTGAGTGAGTGAGTGAGTGAGTGAGTGAGTGAGTGCTCGCTCGCTCTCAGATCACTGGCTGTACCTGTGACCCCCCAGGGCTGAGGTGTCCTGCTGAAAGCAGGTTTGTGAAGCAGCTGCAGGCTCTGCAGAGGGCGGGGGTGTCCCAGGGCATCCCCCTCATCCCCAGCACTCCACAAGAGATGGACGACATGCTCCAGCTCTGCTCCTACGTCCGCTTCAAGATCCCTCAGCAGGTCAGTCTGGGGTGGGGTTCCAGCCACGCCTCCCCTTGCCCCCCCTTCCATCCCATTGCTTGTCACCACCAAAGGGTGGAGTTGGTCTGTGTGGCTGTCATAACCAATAAGGGCACCATTTTTATGCGCAGGTGTAGTAGGAAATGAAGTCGCAGTTCTTTTCTGCAGCTGGATAAACAAATGAGTGCAAAGTTTAGTCGTTTCTGCAGTTGATTTGTTTTCTTTGTGCTTGTTGTCGCTGCCAGATTCTCCAGGGCCTGGTGGATGTGCGGCTTCCACACAATGACTTCTACAGGGATGGTGGGTCTGCTCTGCCTGGCATGGGCTAACTGTTCAGTTTCAACAGCTTGGGCAGATTTTTCTTAAACAAACTGTAAAGTTTGACAAAGGCGCTTTCTGATTTATAAAACGGACACACAGGACTGTTACAGAATGTTCCGGCTGGGATTTCTGTTGGACTCCTGATGCACAGTAGTTTAAGTCACTCCAGGTCTTGCCAGGAGCAGGTCTTTAACTTGCCTGGTGGTGGTATACTACCCTGCCTGGGGTTAGACATGGACTGGCTCAAACCGCAGTGGCTTTCCTCCCTGTGCAGAGTCAAAGCAGAAAGTCATAAAATGAGCTGCACCTACTTTCAGCGACTGAGGGGTGCAGCAATCAAACTGCAGATCTTTCCCTGCTTTCCACATTCTGTCTCTCTCTCTTTCTCTCTCTCCCTCCCTCTGTCCCTCTAGTTTTTATGAAGATTGTTGGGGAGGACTCCAGACACTGCCTGCATGATCACATGCACCAGATCACTGCACCACTGCAGGTCATCTGGGGAAAGCAGGATCAGGTAGGACTGGCTGTGTCCGAATCAGCCTCCTAACTACTGTGTCCTCAAAGTGTGTTCTGTCTACCAAGCTGTCGGGGGAAGGGGCGGTCCAGGAGCATGCTCACAGGCCTCTCTATTGCCCTCAGGTGATGGATGTGTCGGGCGCGGCTGTGCTGGTGGAGGCAGTCCCAGGCTGCCAGGTGGAGTTGCTGGAGAACTGCGGCCACTCTGTGGTGATGGAGAGACCGCGCAAAACCGCCAAACTCATCATGGACTTCATCTGTGTGCAGCAGGGCATCGACAGCACCAGCAGCAAGAAGCTGTCCTGAGAGCAGTGGAGGGGGGTCTGGGGCAGGGGCTCAAATGTGCTGCACATTCCCTTAGTTTGTGAATAACGATTCTGTTCCTGATTCTGTTCATCTGGTCTCTCAGGGAGTTGTTTCTCTTTAGGATGACATGAACAATAAAAGCCCTGCACTATGGCTATGTAGCTTTCAGACACCAGTGTGGTTATCTGCCTATTCATTACAACCGTAATTCCAATAATTATGTTTCTAATTATGTGTGTGTATATATACACTCTGTTGCCATGTAAAGTACACCTGCTAGTTAACGCAAATAGCCTGCACCTGAATATGAAGAGGTTTAGTTTAGTTGGTGTTCAACCAAACGTTAGGATGGGTGGTCTAAGCATGATCAAAGCAACTTAAACTGTGGTGTGATTGTTGGTGCCAGACATAGTGGTTCCAGCATCTCAGGAACAGCTGCACTCCTGGGATTTTTACACTCAAGAGTCTCTAGAGTTTACAGAAAATGGCGAGATGAAGATCATTGCCATAGGGACTTGCTATCTGAACTTAAATAGATCCTGTGAATTCTGTGTAAATCAGAAATGCTGGGAATCTTCATGGGTCCTATTGGACAATCTGTGTCAATTCCAGGTCTAGACCTACGTATCCTTCTAATTCCTTATAAATAAAAGAACAAAGCTGTTTCTTACACAATATCGTGTCCGAATTGACGTATTGTGCAAATGGTCGCTTGAAAACTGAAATAACTGCTTTTTAAAAATGTAAAAACATGGGTTTTGTCTATCGTAGGGCGTTCTGTTGCGCTGATTCACATAATTCACTGAAGACTCCTACTGCTGAGCGATTCGCATGTTGTACAGATCTGTGAATTTTCGCGAGCAGAATGATTTCGGATAATACTGCAGACTTTACTCGTAACATTCTGTATCCGTCACAGAGGCGTTATTTCAAGTGAGAACACGAGCAAAATCACTTAATCAAACATCCTGTGTCCAGCGGCAAACTCCCGGTACTTTAAGTTGAACAAATCTACCAATCCATAGATACATTCTATTCATCTGCGAAGAATCTACATTGACCCCTGTCGTCACTTCCTTTGACGACGACACACCCCCTTCCGACAACCAATGAAGTGATTCAGGTCCGGTGTGAATCTGGTACTGTTCTTGTGTATCTACACGCTGTTGATATTGTAAGAATAAACAGAATGTCCACAATGTATTTTTTAATGTAAGAGTCAACCGACCAACATCAATAATAACACGTCGTGTCTGCTTTCTGTAAGTTTATTTGTTCATCTTTAACTGTGCTTTCGACCAGCATGCGAGACAGCACACTAATACAAACACCCGTTGTATTTCGTGTTCAATTTGAAGAACTTTTCGAATCAGAGAAGTCTTTTGCCCACTAGCTTGTAGCTCCACTTCAGTCTTACAGAGAGTGCGTTTCTTGTTTTATGGTACTTACAATATTATTTCATAACATTCAAATGGTCATGGGTAGCCCTAATGACCCAATGCTTTCCCAGAAGTATGCTGCCAATGACAGTAGGTTATATCAACTCGGTTGCATTGTATCTCGACACTGTTGGTTTGGAAGTAACGTTAGCTACCGCCAGCGACTCTGCTTCTGCTTTTACAGTTAATAACCTATTCTATTTGCCAAACTGACACACATGAATAGCTCCCTGCTGTTGTTTTAAATTGTTTCAAAGTGCTTAGAGCAAATTGGCATGAGTCGCCCTTGCGAAGAAGATGGGTCTGCGGTGATATGGTATAGACTCTAGTGCAAAGGCGCATTCGGCGCTCCTCTCTGATTTATTTATTTTATTTTTTGCAAGGCTCTGTACAGAGACGCCTATCTCGTTTACAGACAGACTCCACGTTGACGGTTCCAAACGTTACATCATCACAGCGCTCGGTAGTATGTAAAAAGAGCAAGGCATTGTCGATACATTTTAGTGGAAAGTAAGTAGGCTCCGTACAACGGATTACGACATAAATTTAACTTGCGCGTTCAGGAGGTAAAGTGAAATTTGACACTGTAATAATAACCTTTTTCCTTCTCCTTAAATTAGTGGTGAAATTATATAGGGCATTTGGCATAATTTCTGATCAGTCCAGAGGGAGTCATGCCCTGCTAGCCTCTCAAGCGGTTTATTTATGTTTCGTATTTTAACTGATCTGAACAGTTTCCACATAAAACTGTTAAACAGCCTACACACTGAGTGCGGTCGAGAGAACTGAATCATAAGCACTTTGATGGAGAGCAGGCTCATGTTAGCGTTAAGGTTGATCAATTTCATTTCCTGTCTTTTGAGGCTTTTGGTAAATACAGACATTTCGCTTAAAAGTTTTTTGTGATTGATACAGTATTATGTATTAAGTGCCATGTATGAGCAGTAGAGGGTAGTAGCAAGCGTCTTCTGTTTGATGAGTCAGCAGAAACAAGCCTACCAAGGCACCAGGCTCCAGAGAGGGCCTGCTTAAAGGGTGCAGTAAGGTTGTTGAAACACTTTTGTTTATATTTGGTAAATATGTTTATATTTCATAAGTAACCGTGTTCAGGCTGTACTCACTGTGTTTATAATGTGTAGCAATGTTCTGGCTGTACTCGCAGTGTTTATGATCTGTAACAGTGTTCAGACTGTACTCACTGTGTTTATAATCAGCTTTTCACTGTTTCTGATTGGTTTTGTGCAGAAACCGCTGCAGACTGGAGCCTGCCGGTTACCTAGGTAACAGCAGAGGCAGTACGAGACCAGAGCAGCACTGAAACTGTCAGATGGCCTGGAGAGGTTGTGTCCTGCGCCGGCAGCTCAGAGATGTCTACCAAACTGTTGCCCCGGTTACGGTTAGCACGGCTACCATCAGCCGAATTAAAGAATCTCAGAGGCGGTTCCTCCATGTGGGAGAGCGGGCCTCTCTCACCAAGGCCTTCAGTGCCAGGGACGTGGCCACTTTTGCTGAGCTGACAGGGGACATGAACCCCATCCACCTGGACCCTGCCTACGCCAAGACCACATCCTTCGAGAGCCCCATCGTGCACGGGGTGCTGATTAACGGGCTGATCTCTGCGGTGCTGGGCACGGAGATGCCAGGCAGTGGCTGCATATTCCTGTATCAGGAGATCCACTTCCCGGCCCCCCTCTACGTGGGAGAGGAGGTGCTGGCTGAAGCGGAGGTGAAGAAGATTAAGATGTCCTTCGCTCTCATTTCTGTCTCTTGTTCGGTGAAGGACAAAGTAGTGATGAAAGGAGAGGTGATGGTGATGGTGCCAGAAAAGAAAAAAGGATGAGTCCAAGACCGAGTCCGAGACTGAGTCCGAGTCTGAGAGTCTGAGACTAAGACTGCCACTCCTCTTTTTGTTGAGTTCTGTAGGTGTTTGTTTAGTGTGTTAAGGGCAAAATCAACAAACCTTTGCTTTAAAATACTGTAACCTCCCCTCCTCCATGTAAATCTAAAATGCTTTGAATATTTGTAATGATTATCTAGGCTTAATAAATCTTCTGTCCCCAGTACATTTCTACATTTTTCTTTGCAATACAAAAGCTATATATGGCCACAGTTAGCACTGGCTCGGTCTGCATTTGATATGAGACCACAGAGCTCATCCATGCACTAGAATAATACCTTAACTGATACCAGATCATGGGGCCCATCCACACACTGCAATGAAACGTTAACAGATACCAGACTGTGGGGTCCGTCCACACACTGAAACAGTGCCTTAAAAGATACCAGACCATGGGGCCCATCCATGTACCAGAACAGTGCCTTAACAGATACCAGACCCTGGGGCCCATCCATGCACTGGAACAGAGCCTTTACAGATCCCAGACCATGGGGCCCATCCATGCACTGGAACAGAGCCTTTACAGATACCAGACTGTGGGGCCCATCCACACACTGGAACAGTGCCTTAACAGATACCAGACCATGGGGCCCATCCATACACTAGAACAGAGCCTTTACAGATACCAGACTGTGGGGCCCATCCACACACTGGAACAGTGCCTTAACAGATACCAGACCATGGGGCCCATCCATGCACTGGAACAGAGCCTTTACAGATACCAGACTGTGGGGCCCATCCACACACTGGAACAGTGCCTTAACAGATACCAGACCATAGGGCCCATCCATGCACTGGAACAGAGCCTTTACAGATACCAGACCATGGGGCCCATCCATGTACCAGAACAGTGCCTTAACAGATACCAGACCCTGGGGCCCATCCATGTACCAAAACAGTGCCTTAACAGATCCCAGACCCTGGGGCCCATCCATGCACTGGAACAGAGCCTTTACAGATCCCAGACCATGGGGCCCATCCATGCACTGGAACATAGCCTTTACAGATATCAGACTGTGGGGCCCATCCACACATTGGAACAGTGCCTTTACAGATACCAACCATGGTGTCAGTGTTATAGTATAGATATATATCGCTGATGACAAAACTTGACAAAAAAATAATTTAAAAAAGTTTGGTTGATTGCAGTTGTGTTTTCTGCAGAATGACACGCTCATTCAGTGTCACGTAACCCTCAAGTGTCTTCATGGAGCTACAAATAATGTCTTCAAAAAAGAACATGAATTCACACATTGCAATTGTCTATTTAAAAAAATAAAATCATGTAATGTTGCTTCAAGATTCCGTGGAATGAGTGTTTATAGAAGCTTTAAATGGTGTGTTCACATTTACATCCGTACACCGGAAATGATGAAACAAACTAATAAGTGCACAATCACAACAATTTTCAGTTCACAAAATTTAATCAATGACTTGATTGTTGCTGATTTATTTTTTATTGCCATGTTAAGACTGCTGACAAGCTATAAATAGCCTACATAATATAACCATAACGAAGAGAACATAGACAAGCTTCTGCTTTCTACTGAAATAGTCCAACATAGCATAACATAATGATGAGGACAGGCCATTCAGCCGAACAATGCTCACCATTTTCCTACCACTAAAGGGTACCTAGCGCGTGCTTTACCTACACACTAGATAGTATCCAGCACCGTATCAAGCCTGGTCTTAAAAACCTCCAGTTTCTGCCTCAGCTACATAACCTGGCAAGCTATTCCACACAGCGGCTACTCCCTGTGTGTGAAGAAATGCTTCCTGATATCTGCACGGAATTTACCTTTTGCTAATTTCCATTTATGTCCCCCCATTCTACTGACAGAGTTCAACCGGAAGAATCTCTCGTAGCTCACTTTGTTAATCCCTTTTATTATTTTAAGAGCTTCAATCAACTCACCCCTAAGGCTCCTTTCACTAACTGTGAATAGTTTAAGTCTTAAAGTCTTACCACATAACTTTTATCTTTAGTAAACAATCAATTTAGCTGCCCATCTTTGAACCTTTTTAATAAAACTAACAGTGGAATGATCACTCGTCCCAAGTGGCTCTGTCACCTCTAAGCTGCAAATTCTGTCAGGATCTTTACATAGCACCAGATCAAGAACTGATTTTCTTCTCGTACGTTGTCTGACATACTGTGACAACCCCCCCCCCCCCCCCCCAAAAAAAAAAACAGTCATTTGCAACATATAGAAATTCTTCCTCACTTTTTCCTTGTCCATGTCCCAATAGTGGGGTAATTGAAGTCACCCATAATAACAGTCCCACCTCCCTCACAAGCTTGATTTATATTTCCAAAGAGCATTGTATTAACACTACTGTCCGAAGTGGGTGGTCTGTAGCATACTTCTATATTAAGGCCTTTCTAATGTTTCCCTATGAACTTAATCCAAATATCCTCGCTAGGCATGAGTTGGTCACACCCCGCTACCCTAAGCCTCTCTTAATTTTACCAGTGTTCTCACTATTGTTGTAGGTTGACAGCTTTCATGTGGGCGGTCTGCACCACCCTATCCTTTGACTCTCTCACCTCCCTGCTCCCCCACCCCAGTCCCTAGTTTTACCCTGTGTATATGCTGGCCCAATGCAGCAGTATCCCTCTGGTTCAGGTGCAGCCCATCACGCTTGCACAGGTCACCCCCATGCTCAAACACTACAAAGCATCACCTATAACAACGACTTTGCTCGTCGATATCTCCTCTCCTTACACAAGGAGCTACAGGACTCAGCCGCTGCAGTCTCGCAGCAGCCGGAGTCCCGGGGAAAGTGTGTGGTTGTCCATATGTGTGCTCTGCAGGCGGACAGGCGGAGCAGCAGAGCATTCATTCAGTCTACTGGTTCCATACGCAGCGACAATTGGCAATTGAATGTAGCCAGTGGATCTGTGAAAAGGTAGGAATACGTTTTACAAAGAACAATTTTATCAGTTAATTTTAACCCGCAGTTTATTAGCAGATGAACTGCATTAAATAAAACGAGGTCCGACGTAGGCAGTTTGCAGTGCTTCAGCTACATAGCCACTTAGCTGCTAACGTCGCGTTATAATTGCGTCTAAGCGGACAGACTTGCAGCATATTAGGCGAGTTCCAGTGCTGCTTGCTTTATATCGCTATTCTATGCCACGTTTTCTGTAGATCAAGCCACTTTGTGTTTATTAAAAGTAACGCTAGCGAGCTAGCTAACGTTAGACAGATAATGGTGGCTGGCTAACTAGCATCAGCTGCCAACGCAGAGGCAATAAATCCATTACGCTAAGCAAAGCAGCCACCTCATCTCGAATAAGCTAATGTTTCTTGTTTGAATAAATAGTCAAAATAGTGTTCTCGATGCAAGGTTACTTCAGCATTTACATCAGACTAACACAGCAGCTGGAGAATAGGTAAGTATACTTGCTAACATTAAATGGAGGTAAAACAACACAAATTATCGCCGCATCTGTGTCCTACGAACGGCACGACACCCAGTACGCGTAATTAATAATAGTAGCCCTGTGTGTAATTCTGGTCTTGTCCTGGGAATAGCACTATAAAGTTATCAGAGAATGTCAAACAGTTGGAATTCTTGAAAATTATTTTGGTCGATATAGCTATCTTTGTTTAGTGGATATAACCGGCTAGCAGCCTACTAAATTAACAAATAGGAAATGTTCCAAAAATCAGACTGTTGGTGAATCAGTCTTTTTGAATTTAAAACGAGTAAAAATTTAGTTTGAAATATGATCCGTTTTGCAGTTTTCCTCCCGGGGCGTCTTCAAAGTTGGTTCAAGAGATGTAGGTATTAAATGTCAACAACGGAACTGTTTTACTATATACCATTATGGAACTAAGTTTGTGACTCATAGGTTGTGGGTTCAACTTAGTGCTGCCTTGAGCAAAGCATTTAACCTTAATTGCTTCAGCTATATAAACGGATTGTGTGCGAAAGTGTAAACGATATAGGTTGCTCTGGAAAAGTACCGTGCAATGTAAATAAAAGGAAAAGCTATACAATTTTAATCTAGGTTAGAGAATGCAAGGGAGTGATAGACAGACGTGTTGTATTTTTGTTCAGTGCAATGGTCTTTTTGTGTTGGTGCTGTGTGTTACTGTGCGGTTTTTGTGTATTTGCACAGGTGTTAGACACAGGTACAGAGTCTACAGACCAGCAGTCATCGGTACTCTCCCCCCTCCTGGTTTCTAAAAAGCTGCCCAAACCGTGTGGCAAATGGAGAATGGGGGCTGGGGATATATGGTCAGTGTGCCTTCAGTTAAAATCAGGCTCAGTGCAGACATTTAAACATTACATTGCATTACATTACCGCATGTACATTCTGATCTTCTGCTCTAAACCTTATTTTTCCACAGCTGATACAATTACAGAATGTTCTTAAGCAAGCTTATGTAATGCCATGGTTACATGAACTCTATCATAACTGCACCCTGCCTGCTTCAGTCTGACTGGCTGTTGAATGCATTCTGTCCCTGCCCCCCTGATGGATGTGTTCCTCTCCTTGCAGATGACTGATCCAGTCACTCTGAATGTGGGGGGTCACCTGTACACCACCTCCCTGTCCACCCTGCAGCGGTACCCTGACTCCATGCTGGGGGCCATGTTTGGCGGGGATTTCCCCTCCGCCCGCGATGCTCAGGGCCACTATTTTATCGACCGCGATGGCCCGCTGTTCCGCCATGTGCTCAACTTCCTGCGCACGTCAGAGCTCACTCTTCCCACTGACTTCAAGGAGACGGAGCTCCTCCGCAAGGAGGCCGACTTCTACCAGATAGAGCCCCTGATCCAGTGCCTGAGAGACCCCAAACCGCTCTACCCTCTGGATACCTTCGAGCAGGTGGTGGAACTGTCCAGCACCCGCAAGCTCTCCAAGTACTCCAACCCTGTGGCGGTGATCATCACTCAGCTCACCATCACCACCAAGGTACACGCTCTGCTGGAGGGCATCGCCAACAGCTTCACCAAGTGGAACAAGCACATGATGGACACCAGGGACTGCCAGGTGTCCTTCACCTTCGGGCCCTGCGACTACCACCAGGAGGTGTCCCTGCGCGTCCACCTGATGGACTACATCACCAAGCAGGGCTTCACCATCCGCAACACGCGCGTGCATCACATGAGCGAACGGGCCAATGAGAACACAGTCGAGCACCACTGGACGTTCTGCAGGCTGGCCCGCAAGGTGGAGGACTGATGCGCTCTTATGCCACGCCCACTGCCATGGCCAGCGCCACACCCAGCAGTACTGCCGCCGGCAACACAGTCTCGTTGTCATGGGAATCTCCGCCATCAGGAATCCACAGACAGGCTGTCAGGTGTTTTCTGTCTTATTTCACGGAAGAAACAAATGGCATTCCAGGCACCATTAATCATGACAGGAGAAATAAAATAATATGGCTTAAGGTGTTTATCATTTATTGTTTTAAAAAAAACTGCTTTTGTTCTGCATTTTGAAAGATATTTCAAAATGTTGGTATCAATAATGTGCAATCTCCAGTGGAGAGTACTTTGTTGACGGGTTCAGGTAAACTGCAATTTCAGGCAACGTAAGCAAAATCAAGCAAGCCAGTATTTTACTGAACTGTCAACAGAATCGGATGAATGCTTGAGTATTGAGCTGATAGATTGACTAAAGGTCCAGTAACATCATGGGCGTGTGCCAAGAAAATGTTCTATGACAAAATGCATTCCTCTATTTCAGTCCCTTATACAGCCATAGGAGTATTCTACCTGTCTGCACCAGGTAGGGTTTTAATAAGCACAATGTGCAGAACTACATTACCCAGGAATGGCTGTTTCTGCGGTGTTAGCAGTACCCAGTATGAATATTATAGATGTTCTGTTTTGTGCACTGCATGATACATTAAGAGAATATTTTGCATGTGATCTTTACAGAAAAGGTGTCCTCTTTCTGAGCGGTGAAGTATTGAAATGTCATGGCAGCAAGTGTATAAGTCAAACATGAATTAGCCTTTGAGATCTTAAGGCTGTCGGTGTCATTTATAATTATCTCAGTGGTAAAATTTAATGCAGCCTTTCATCAAGTGACAGATTGTCAATGTTAGACAGTTACTGCTCAACAACTAATGAGAGCATTCGTTTTCATCAGCTGTTTTTACAGTTCTGTTTCAGTATAGCATCGTACATAGACAGGGCATTTCATTATTTATTTGTTTCACGGTAAATCATGTCAGTAGAATATGTATCTTAGGTTTGAAATGCAAATAGATTTTCATCATTGTACCCCTACATTGTTAAATAACTTGTGTGCAGAATTGAGACTAGTCCAGAGGAGTTGCCCTTTCAGATGGCTGTTCATTTTAACTTGTGCATGACCACAAGATTTATAAATGTCACCCCATTGCAATGGATTGTGCCCTCCACATTGTAAGGAAACAGGTGAATTCCACATTAAATGTTTAAATGTGTCACTTATAGTGTCAGTGTTTTTATTTTTAAATTGGACATATAAAAGTAAAATCAAGTGTAACATAAATTCACAAGAAACCTCCATAGATTGCAAAGGAGAACCGGCTGTATTTCAGGGGTGTCTCTGACGTGATCTTGAACCTGGAACCAGCAGCAGGCGCTGAGCTTGTGAGGCTGTTGGCTTTTCCAGTGAGGAAAGGCCATACCCAGGTCCACATCAGTCTGATAATTCCTCTGCTACTAGCAACCAGACTGGGAACAGAAGGTGGGGTTGCCACGCCCACTGCCAGCACACCTAGATGGACCCTTACAGAGTTCAAGGACAGTCTATAAAAGCCATTCCCACCAGAACATTTGACTTCAACTGCAAGAACGGTGTTCACACATCTGGAATCAAGTCTGTGAGGCTGTGACTTGCTACAGATTTGCGTTTTAATAAAGTGTGTACACGTCGTTAATCGTCTTCATGCATTTCCCAGAGGACTGTATTTTAACTTGGCTAACAATAGCAATATATACTGAGTATAGCTAGTCAGATGCCTCAGGAGCCCAGTCCTATAGATTGTAATGGACACAACTATAAAATAAACAGCACTATGTTGCCTAGAACTTCAAAAGATTAATATTTGTATGCATCTCAGATTGGTTAAAATGTTACTGGGGCTGCTGAGTGGCTTATCCTGTTAAAGCTACTTTAACTTGCTTTTTTAATAGAAGGTATCGGAACGGTCATGCCTATTAGAAATCACCACCATACACTGTTTATACCCTGAAATTTTGCACTCTAAAGCCAAAGATTCTTGTTTTCAAAACAAAATAGTTCACAATGTGACCCAATAAAATGAGTCAGTTCATGTCGTGAACCAATCAACAATGAGATATACCCTGCGCGTTCACAGTGAGGTAGCTGCGCAACGTCTTCCAGGAAATTGGGTCTTAATTCACCACATGAATGCAGACCCAAATTTCTGACTGGTCAGAAATTCACCCAGTTATCCATCATCTGAGGTCCTCAGGGCAATTGCTCGGGCATCTCTCACACTTCTTCTCAAATGATGGTTGATCCCAGCGGAAATTTGGCCCAATTTTAAAGTTATTTCGTGACATTAGAAGTCGGTTAAAATGGGCTGAAATCATACGATGTATACCTGGCATTAGGTAGTTTACCTAGGCTAGCTAGGTAAGGTGACGTTACCGATCGGACAGATCATGTCAGCTAGAGCCGGCGAGAACCTAGCTTGCCCGCTATTACCTTGCTTGCCCGCTATTGTCTGGTTCAGACTAACGTTACACAAGCTCAGTGTAACTGGTCTGCCATCCTAGACGTGGCAATATTTATGATGATTGTCCGGCAGTGAGACAATCATATTGTGCAGCTTGAACCAGTTCAGGACTAGCACAAACTACGGTAGTCCCTACTACAAACTTTGATGTGCATTCACAATGAGATGTATGGAGAAGCAGGGGAGGTTGGAGGGGGGTTGTCTCTATGTCTCTCTTTCTCTCTCTCTCTCTGTGGTCTGAGCCAACAGGTGTTTTCACAACATTGCAGCCATTGAGAAAGGTGGTTACTGCAGCTTTAAGGCACAGTGTATAGACCCCGCTGGTCTGGTTTCAGTTCCAGTGCAGGCTTCGGCTAGCAGCCCTGCCAGGCCGCGCTAGCATTACCGTGGTGATGCCCCTGTGATGAACGGGTCTGTTTACCCTCTGGTTCAGGTGATGGAAAAGCCTCTTCATAACATGAATAATCCTTTTATTTACAGTCAGGAGCACACAGGTATGCCTCGAGTGTATAAAATCTTTGAGTGAGGATAGAGGATCTTAAAGGTTAAACCGCGGGTGAAAATCAGGGTTTGGGGTGAGTTAGGGCAGTAAGTGGTGTAACTCAATGAGAAGTGTGGAGAGAACAATTCATGCAATTGAATTTGCTAAGAATTGTTTTTAGTAAATCAGAATGTACAGAATTTAATGTTTTTAAGGGCTGAGTGTCTGTGGCTGTTGTGGTTATTTCTGTGGGGAACCCTGAAAAGTGCCAAACTCTTGGTGCTGTATAGGTATGGGGCATGCCCCTGCCAAGGCGTAACTTGGCGGGATGGCATACCTGCCATCCCAATTGCAAACATGACTCCTACATCACTTAAGAAACAACAGAAAATTATGTTTCAAGGGCAATTTTTATGACATGACTCTGTACCACCTACTCGTTTCTGCGTCCAGTAATAACCCTAGAAATCTCATTTCACAAGCAACCAGCTCACTATATTTTGACCACGCCCTTTTTCCACGCCTGAAACCAGAGACTAAAAAATATGGACAAAGCTACTGTGACGTCACCCATTTACTCTCCGTGGGTCTCTAAAACGCGTTTTGAAGCTCAGTGGCGGGCGCGGCCATGTTGTCGATTTGGAGCCAAAACCATAGAGTTAAGCGGCTTGTGATTTTTACAATGTGATTGACAGTCCGGTGCGGAAAAGCCCATCAACCTGAACGAACGATTGCAGAACGAACTTGAGGCTAGCTGACTGTCTGCCGTTATGTTTTAAAATATATTATCAAATGTTTACGGAGTTTAATTTCCATCCGTGACTGTACTGTGTCATGTAATCACGTTATATGTATGACAATAATACAATTATGTTCAGTTATCTTCAATTTATGTTTCTCAGCAAAACGAATATGCTTAGCTAGCATATCAGCTTGCCAGTGAGCTAGGTAGGCTATCTGTGGTTAGCTCACGCATTAGCAATATGAACCACAGGGGAAGAACATCGACTACACTGATGGTCAATCAATCAGAGATGTGTAGGTTACTGGTGATTTGACTAGGCTAATTTTCGTATAACTGTCCGGTAGACCTGCTGTTAACCGAGCAAGTTATCGTCGTAGGTTTTCGGCACAGTCAGTAACTGCTACTAGCTAGGCTACTCCATCGCCGTTTGTGGTGTTCACTTGCTGGGTGACGCTAGCTGACCGATCGTTCGCAAGTCACTTTCTACCGAATAAAAATTAACACTGTCAGCGGTGATTAACAAATCTACCAAGTATTTTAATAACTGATCTGCAGGCGTGTAAATATGACAACGCACTTTGTACAGCACGTTTTCCACCTGGTGCATGAAGACAAAAATAATGTACATTGAATTTCTAATTATTATTAGGCTATTTTTTTCTTCTTCTTGTAAATCATCAAAACCAATGGAGAAAAGCCAATATACGCAAGGAGCCCCCAGGACCGATTCTGAGAACCACTGTCTTAAAATACTCTTGTCGGTCTCTTAAATGCTAAAAACATGTTCCTTTCTAAATGCCAGTCTTACAAAGATGGTTAATTTTGTTAAATTCTGTGTGTGTGATTTCATCGTGTGTTGTATGTTATTCAGCAAATAAACCTTAAGACTCTTAATTCGCTTTGTGAAACTGAAAATTTTGCAGTGTTTATCCCAAAATCGGGATTATAGTAGCTTTGTCACATGCGTGAAGCATGGCCCAGGTAGACATTTACGGAATGTACACGACTGACAAGCCGTCAAACACGTTTGACAGATTGAATATTTGCCGGTTAGGGTTAGCTAGTCAAATGGCTTGGTAGCCGAAGTTGCAAACTGTTTTAGCATAGGCTACTGGACTACCAAATATAGCAAGCTGATTACGCTTTCTGCCAACTAATTATTTGGTTAAGTAGGCTAAAGGAAATAGTCAAAATGACTCGGCTACCGAAAAACTTCAGAGCAGGATTATTTTATGGTCGTCTAGTGCAGCTGTAAATAGCACACGCCACAATGAAATCACTACGAAATGGGATGCCTGCATTTTCTGACTTCGCACAGGTGTAGCTACCGTGGTCGGAGCCGCAATGTCAAGGCCAAGAGGCGCCACCTCCCACTCCAGTGACCATAGACTGTAGCCCCTACTGTAGCGTAGGCCTCCGCAGTAATCAGGACGTGACGTAAACTGTACCTCATTGGTCCACAACAAATATTATAACAGTGCCCAAATGACACAATAAATCATGAAATCAACCCATGGACAGTCATAAGACGAATAAAATACACATATTGTGACTATTTGTTCTCATGAGAAAAAACTATTGACTTTGTATTTTGACCGTATTTGTACCGTAGACTTACATGGAAACCGGATATGAAAACACCTATACTGGAGCCAACCGTAGTAGCGCTATTGAGCAATCAGGAACAACAAGACCAGGAAATGAGCTTCAAAAACGAAGTCTGTTTTTGGCCGCTTGCCTGAAACTCACAGACGTGTATTTTACTGTCCAATGCGTGCCAATGTCAACACCCATAGAACGCCTTCTTTCTCCATATATAGATAACACTTACCTATTTTGGGTGGTCTTTATCAAATCTCCACCCCCAGTAATTGGAAAACTGCAAATCTCCGCCTCTTTTACGTCTCCTACGTGTAGTCCCCCCTCCCCCCGTAAAGCGGCAGCCATTTTAATGTAGTCTGTGTGGCTTGGCTGCACTTAATGAAACGCAGGAGACAGGAAGGCAGCAGGTTCTTTAAATCTGATTAATTATATATATATATATATATTCCGTACTTTGGGAACGTCGTATCACCTCTTGCTTACACTATTAATGTACGAGTGCTGCACGGCTTGACAGCTTGGATTCGCGCAAGGAGAGAAGGTAAAGCGACTGACAGAGCAGCTCTGGATGGCTAGCGTTAGATAGCTAAGCCACTCTGTCAGACCCACACAGCTGGGTTGGTATGCTAAGCTACGGATGTGTTATCTGGAAGCGCTTTGTTCCACTGTTGTAACAACCCATATCTTGGCTTCAAGCTAACTAAACACCACCTAGCCTGGTAACTAGATAACTAGCTTTTTGCTCATGGCCAAGAGAATTAGCCAGCATAATTTGACCAATTAATAGACAATTCAGAAATGAGATTTTTTGTAACATTAGGTGTGTATGTGTGCGCGCGTGCGTGCGCTGTGCATGTAATGATAATACCAAGGCGAGTAAAGTTTTGGGTTGGTTAGCTGGATTGCTAAATAACATTTAACTTGCATTTTGCTGGAACTCGTTGACTTGTCTGAATGCCTCAGCCTAATTAATAAAATAAATTTGTTTCTTTGTTTTTCGAAGGTTGTGGTTAAAAAAGTAATTGTTGTTGGTTTGTCTGCTAAAATGGTGAGCTATTTAAGGTTTAATTAAGGGTTTCAGTACCCGCTGGCGAGTCCCTGTGATTTCCAGTTAACGCTAAAAATGCTGGCGAGATGGCTGCTTATGGCGCTGCACATCGTTAAACAGAACTGCTCTAATTGGTTGGTTACGTGGCTAGTTAGTGAGCTAAGTTGCTTAATTATCTCGCTAAGTTAGCTAGCTTTAGTAGGTTCCCTGGGAGGCACAATATGGAAACAAGCAGTTCTCAGTAACTGACATTCGTCTGGCTACGTTGGCCGCAGCCTCCCTGTTTTACATTATAACAAATGTAAACTACTAAGATAGCTGCAAGCAGCAATTAGGGGGGCCAAGCACAAAAACCCGAACGAAGCATACATATGCATTTTCCTAAACAGGTGGTTACTCAGCCCTGCACGTTTCTAATGTCTATAGGAAAAAAACGAGATTTTATGAAACCTTTCCATTAAAAAAAATTGTTGAGCTCTATAACGCCATGTTGTGGTTTGGACCAATAGTTTGCAGCCGTCCTCACAATGTAGCTAGTTCTAAACACACCAAGTTTTATCACTTTGTGACTGTCAGGAATTTACTAGCTTTTTGTTAAAAAGCCACATGCAAATTCATTGGATTACTGTAAGCACATTTTCAAGCATAGCAACTTAGTTTATATTCATTTTAAATTTAGTCAAGAGTACATGCAATACCTCAAGTTTTGTACAAAGTAGTGAAACTGTATGGGGGAGATGGATTTTAAGTGTTTTTTAATTTATTAGAAATGGTGGAAAATCCACAAAGGAAGACTTCCGTTTCCTCAAGACTGAAGCCCCTTTTCCATCGCAGGAATCTTTCCAGAACTTGGGGACTTTTTGTGGAAGCCCGAAACTAAAGCCACCAAAGGAACCAGGGCCGATTTAGATTCCTGGGGCACGGTTCCTGTCCCCCTTTCTAGTCTGTGCTCGTGAGGTACTACTTTTCTAAGGTACCACAAACTATGGGGTGGAGCTAGGAATCATGTACTTTGCTGATTGGCCAACCACAAAAGTCCTGTGAGTTGTCTTTCGGTGAGAAAACCAACTGCGATTTAAAATAAGAACTGGCAGCTATAGTACCGTATACAGTGTATATCATCCACAGTTTGGGGGGAAGCCAATCTAGTGGCACCTCGCCACTCCGCTGTGTAGGTTACCTGCTGTAGCAGCGATGATCTATATTAAGATTTAGCACACGACTACTTTAACTTCTCAAGTAGATCAAGCAAAGTTACAGTAGGGACCAAAACTCTGGGGACACTACCAAGTCCTGGTTGTTTCATTATGTATGAGGAATTAATGCAATTATGATACTCCAGTAACGCGTCTTATTCAAGAATACATTATTAAAAACGGTTTCAAATGAAAACTTTAACATTTCTGAAATTGTTGTATGAAATTGGAAGCCATGTGGATATCTAGTTTGTCCACCTGTATAGAGGGTATGCATTGACGTCACTTTCCCACCGGAATACGCCCCCTCAGTCGGGACTGAGTGGCAAAACATGCTGCCACATGGCTGCCTGTAGTATAGGAAACTGCAAAACCAGGAGTAAAACAAACGATTATCTGCTTAAATTAAAGGCAGTTGGACTTGACAGTGATCCTTACAACTTACCAAAGAACCAGTGGTCCATGGACATTCAACAAGAAATCGGAGCTATCTTTTTACAGACTACTGAAAGCTAAAGAGAAGCGATGCATCGCTGCAATTTGCAGAAACAACTCAAATCCAGGCCCCGAAACGTGGATTTGCGGTTGTTATTTTTTGTCAGTTATGTTGGATTTTTGGGTAAAATCATATCAATCTGTAAAAAGATAGCTCCGATTTCTTGTTGAATCTATTTGTACAGTCAATCACACAACAGCTCTTTCCCATTTTAGATGTGTTTTTTGTGTTTTCGCGGCATTCAAGCTGAACGCTAACGCTATCACTCAGTAGTCTTTCTGCCACTCAGTGGGTGTAACCGCAGTGACTTCCACCTACTGTGATCATGTGCATACCCTCTATTTGTTGTCATACTGTTTATTCCATTCATTGTGTTTTCCTAACGCTCAATTTGCAAGTATCTGGGCTATTAACAACTAAAACCATCTATTAATTGTGTGAATCTGCCATTCTACCTGTTAATGTCAATACAGCTAGTGTTCTTACGCTATAAATAATAATAATAAATTTATTTTATATAGCGCTTTTCATGGACTCAAAGACGCTTTACAATAAGTGGTACATACATACATACATACATAAATAGCTACATACTTTTTTTGACTTATTAAAAATAATGTATTTATAAACAGAGTATCATAATTGTTTTAGCCCTTGATAAATAATGGAAACGATCAGTGTTGGTAGTGTCCTTTGACTTTTGGTGTCCAGGCACTGTATGTTATGCCACTTTAAATAAAAAGTTGGCTGGCTAGTCTATTCATACCAAATTTGATAGGAGGCCTACTACCATTTCACAAGAGTTCATGGATAGTACCAGTTGATGCATTTGCACTAGCTTTCATTTATGAAAACTTTATTGCCAATTGGTAGCATTTAGCCTAGTAACTAACTAGACTTCACTTATACACAATGCTGTCATTGTGTTGAACGAGAATGAATTTAATGGGAAAATGCACATTCCGATTCAGTTTTTTCCTTCAGTCTCTAAAAAAAAGTGCAGATCGGCACCAATGCTAAGTCACAACATTTTAAAGTGACAACCCATGGTCATAAGCATAAATCCATGTGGTTTTGAATACACACCAGCCCACTCAAATCATTTGCTAATTCAATTCTAAGTCTTACATTATGTAGATTAGACCATGAAACAAACTGGGTTTTTTTTCACTTGCAAATAATCTTACTCGGGTGCAAGGTAGTGTATGTGTACATGTGTCTGTGGCAGTTTCTTTTTTCCTTTTGTCTGGGGAATGAGGGGTGCACATGGGGGTGGTTATGTTTGCACTTGTGACAACATACATTTAAAATATATGGTATATGATGAGTGGTCTCGCCCCGAATCAACGGTGACACCAGCTCTTCGGTGTGAAAATATGCGTGAAATTAATAAACAATGGGAAATCTCAGTTCTTGCACAACTGTGCATACGCCCTGTGTACCTGGCCAATTCCAAGGACTGGATTTTCTGCTCTTACGAAGACATGCACTGCTACTACAGCTACCATCTAGTACCTACAGCTGCCATCCAGTACCTACAGCTGCCATCCAGTACCTACAGCTGCCATCCAGTACCTACAGCTACCATCCAGTACCTACAGCTAACATCCAGTACCTACAGCTACCATCTAGTACCTACAGCGACCATCCAGTACCTAATGAGCATATTTGGATTAAGCTCATGGGGGAACTAGAAAAGGGCCTTGCTATAGGCATCTGCTACAGCCCCCCAGCTGCAGACAGTAGTGTCAATTCAGTGCTCTTTGGAAACATAAAACAGGCTTGTCAGGAAGGTGAGACTATTATGATGGGTGACTGAAATTACCCCGCTATTAATTGGGAATTGACAGGACAAAGAAAGTGTGGAAGAATTTTTAGACGCTACAAATGACATTTTTTGGCACAGTATGTCAGTCATCCTACAAAAGAGGGAAATCAATTCCGGATCTGGTGCGATGCAATGATCCTGACTGAATTTGCAGCATAGAGGTAATCAAGCCACTTACGACAGTTGATCATTCTGCAGTTAGTTATGTTTTTTTGGCAAATTAAGAGGGCCTCTTTGGCCAGCAATTTTAGGTGAGCCAAATTTAAGTAATATAGACTGGGTGCTACTACAGGATTGCAGAACTGCAAATGCAGGTTCAGAAGGGTTATTTTTGAGGCACAATGTAAATTTATTCCAAAGGAAAGGAAGAGTAAGTTGAAGAAGCAGTCTCCCCAGTGGATGAGCAAAACCACATGGGAGAGTTTAAGGAAAAAACTATAAATTACATAAAAATGACTGCACTGAGTGTAATAAGGCTGAATATTGTAATATGCATGCTAAGGTTGAAAAAGAACTATGGGAAGCCAAAAGGCTCTTTGAAAGGCAAATTGCCTAAGATGCAATAAGTAATCCTAAATGTTTCGTTCAATACTGTAGCAGAAGAAGGAAAGGCAAGGAGGATGTCAGGTGTATCAGGAATGAAGAAGGAACATTGCTTTCTGAGAATAAAGACATTGCTGATGCCTTAAATAGTTGTTTTGTTGAGAGTTTCACTCAAGAAAGTGCAACAAGAAAGATATAGACATTCTGGAAAAGTTTCAAAGAAGGGCAACTAAAGTGATTCCTGGTATGAAAGATAATAGCTACAAGGAAAGAGTAAAAGGAGACTTTAGTGTGATTTGATTTAGGCTTTTAAATTAAAAAAAGTGGATTAATAAAGTGAACTGCAAGAGATTCTTCAGGTTGAGTTCTGTTAGTAGAATGAGGGGACATAATGGAAATGATCAAAAGGTAAAATGTGAACGGGTCAGTTTCAGAATGTTGAAAACCATGAGTTTTGTGAAGCCACTGGCATGTCGCCTTGTGAATCTTTGGTCTGAACTAGCCTTAAAATAGTGTGGAATGTGAAGCAGTTTTGAGGGGGAAAAGAATACTGGATTTAAAACAACATGTTCAGATGTCATCGTGGATTGGTAAGCACCATAACCAGACATGACATCCAAGCTATCAACTGCAACAACAATTGTTGAGCTATAGTCTATTCTCTTGAAAACCTATAATTCTATGCTATAGTAAAGCATTGCAATAAACTAGAAACACTTGACGGGAAATAACTAAATACAAATACTTTTTGGGTGCGGGCAAATTTGGGCAAAACTACCCATATTCAAGTTGGGAAATGCCGTAAATGGACCACTATCAAAAGCATCTACGTAGCCAGTCTGTACAAAAGCAGGTTGCTCAGGTTGGAATGAAAGTCTTTTCCATTAAAAAGGGTTGAACTGCTTTTACTGATTAAATTAAATTAAATTAAATTAATATTATGTCTGAATACAAGGAATTGCAAATGGATTGAATGTGATCTCTAATCTTCTCCTGTTGCCTGCAGTCAACTGATAGATATCCCATTATAAGCATGTGACAGCTGCAAGACGACCAAGCCTTAAACACGGCATTCGTTAGATATTTGCAGTATTGATTACGAGCGGAAAATCAAGTTAGATTTTGGTGTTAAAATAAGCCTGAACTAAGATCAGTAACCATTCTAGAATTTGTGGGGAGCCTTTCCTTCTGATACAGATATTTCTCCTGACTAAACTAGTGGTGAGGCCTTTTCTGAAATTGCACATTTCCCTCAAATTGGTAGGCTTTTCCAATTAATTTTGTAGTTATTAGTCCATTTACTTTGGAAATTGTGCTAAATTAGAAGCTTTTTGTACTTTGAATCTTCAAGATTTGGTTGTGTGGGTTCGCCATATGAATTAGGTTAATTCTGTACAGACTAATATTTCTCACTTTCTGTTCACAGGAAACATCACGGACAGGAGGCCTTTATGAAGCTCATTTGTTGGTAAATGCCATGAATTGTGAAGGAAAGGCTGTAGAGAAGGCAGTCCACTCTTGGTCCAGGTTTGCCTCTGCTGGACAGGCGGCTCTTGTTGAAGCACTGCGGGTTTTCAGTCCCATGTCCAAGGACTTTTTGGACACGGAGACGCAGCTGGTGTCCTTTCTGCAGGGCCTGAGAGAGGAGGGCCACAAGCCCACTGTACTGAGGAGCAAAGATGTTTACGGCTATAGCTCCTGCACAGCTGAACCCCTCCCCACGGTCAGGATCCCCAAACCTCTGGATGCTTCCCGAGTCCCCAAAGCACAGAGGCCGATGCGAAGGCGTGGCAGGAAGCCAGGCGCCAAGAAGAAGGAGATGAACTCTGCCCTGCTGAGCACTGCAGCCAAGATCATCCTCAAGAACCAGCCCAAGATCCTCCTGACTAACCTCTCCCAGGAGTCCCTCCACCAGCCCCCCGTCTTGACTGTGAGGCCGGCCCAGGTGCAGTCCTGTTTGAAACTGACAAACATGACGGGCCCCTCCTCAGGCCACACGGCCCGGCTGCAGGTCCACACTGGACTGGGGCAGCGGGGCGTAGCCGTGACCACGCCTCTCCGGCCGCCATCGCTGTCTGGGATACCGCTGCAGACCTCTGAGCACTCTGCTAAAGTGCCGAAAGCCGTCGCTTTGAAGAAATCTGCGGTTATTTCCTGTCCGGTTAAGATGGGCGTGGCCCTTATCGGAGACTCGGCCCCTGTAGTCCCGGAGAATGGCAGGGTACTGAAGGAAAGCAACAAATACATAATGGCTCCTGTGAGGATGGGCAAAGTGAAAGGGGCCAATAAGTTGATGTGGAGGAACAGGAGCACAGTCAGGACTCTGAAAAGGAGGCTGTCAGAGGAGCCCGAAGAAAAGATGAGGAAGAGGGTGAGGAAGAGCGTCTGGGTCATGAAGGGTCAGGACGACTCTCGGCTGACCAAGAACAACCTGAGGTTCAAGGTGATTAAAGTGGATGACTCCTTCACAGACGAGGAAGTCAGGAGAAAAGCCCAGAAAATTTTACGGGTAAATTTATCACCTGTAATAGAGATTCAGCCACTTCTTCCTTATCCTGTATAAAGGACAACTCTTTACTAGAGGACCTGCATGATCCCACAACCTTTTTCCATTTTTTACTTTTTATACAGACATGTTGCTGAGCCTAAACTTGCCAGTATGGAAGTATTTTTGACTGGTAAAGTTATTAAATTTCTTTCTGAGGATAAGGGATCTCATCTAGCACAAAGAATTCAGCCTACTTTGGTGATATTCCTGCTGTAGGGAGGAGTCCGTATCCTGATGCCTTGCAGGGTGGTGCTGTGGAGGTTTTTGTTGAATATGGTGCAGATTTGAGCTTGAAAGCTTTCTAAGATAATGCACTGTGAAATGCCATTTTCATCCAGTTTGTTGAGGAAAACTATATTTGATAGAAGCCATGCCACATTACTATGCAGTATCCATATAAATGTTTTTCTTTCATACAGTAAAGTAACTTATTTCTAACCACAGTACTTTCTCATGAATATTGGATATTTGGGACCATATCCTACAGAAAGTGTACTGTTAAGGATTTTTTAAATATGTCATTTCTTTGCTATACCGTCATGTTTCATTTTGTGTTTTAAAAAATTAATATTACAGATATTAAGGGGAGTGCAGCATTAAGAGAACAGTGCCTCTGAAGTTAATTATAGGCTTTTATCCCGTTTTTGTATTCAGTTTGGGATCCATTTTGATATGAATCTTGATCTTACCAAATGATTCAGAAAAGGAGTTTGCTGAATGTAAGCACTTTTGTATGGTAAACAAACCCATTCATTTTTCAGCAGGACTAATCGCCTTATTATTTTGCACAGAAACCGAACTGTAGTCTTCTTTATAGTGCATCAGAGTGTGTGTGTGGGGGGGGTGGGCGGTTTGTCCCTTGCAGGGTCACGTGTAGTCACCCTGTTTTGGGACTGCCCTGACATTTTGGGCTTATTTCCATTTAGTTTTTTATTTTTATTTTTTATAGGATACTCTGCTCCATTTCTGAGATTCTCTATTTCACTCTTAAGAACTGTATCATTCCTATGTGCACCTGTACTTTTGATTTTATAATGTCCTCTTGTTAAAATTTTTATTATTATTTATGTAGGTTTATTAGAATTTGCATTTTAATTAAGCAAATGAAAGATTTGTGGATCTTCAAAGACTAGCGTTTGATTGGAACTTTGACTTTATTACCCAAACTGCGTATGTGAGGCCTGTATGCCTCTCACTGGCCATTTTGGATCCGGACTCGGACGGGACGGGACGGGACGGGACCACCAGAACTCCCACTGTGGCACTTTCCTTTCATGTTCGGAGACTTACTGAGGCCACACATGCCGTGACGGAGCTCTTTGGGGTTTTTTCCCTTTATTTAAAATATTGACTAATGGTTTTCATTTGTGTTCTGACTGAAATGAGTTTTATTATTAATTTAGTTTTTGTACAAATGGCATCCAACACTTCAAAATGTTACTCTGTGAACAGTGTTGATTAAATGCATTAATAAATATGTATTGTCAGTGTTGTGTACTTGGGTTTTATTGTATATCTGGTCACTGTTCAGAAATTGTGAAATAAATTTTTTTCCCCCTCATAAGAAGGTGAACTCATTTATGTGGTTCATACTCAGCCTTGTGGCAGCTCAACAGCGCTGTCAATCAAATCGGCCTTTGGTGGGTCCCCAGCAGGGCGAAGCTTCAGCTCTGTGTTCCGTCTTCAGTCTCAGGTTTAATCTCCACTGTGGATCTGCTCCACCTGCTGTCTCCTTGCAGTTCCATCTGACCCACCGTCACCTCCTAGTCCTGATCATCAGAGTTGCACCCACTCCATTTAATCAAAAGATTTTTCTTGGGACAGAACCATTTTTATTGGCTGAGGTCCGAATGGTTTTGATTGGTTTACATCAAGGGGGCCAAGAATACAAATACAATGTGTATATGGCATCCCGGCATTGACGAGTTGGAGCATCAACGCAGAAGGAAAAAGGTAATTAATTTTATTTCAAACTTGTATTGCAGTGTGTATGTATGTTTGTGTTTTCACTTGTTTGATCGTTCTAAATTCTCTTGAGAAACACAAGTCAGTTTTTTAATTAAATAGACAAAGGTCTGCATAGATCCTGAAAAATAATAAGTTTGTCTGTGAAGCTACAGTAGTCCCGTCTTCCTTTGCATGTGCCAGCTGGTGACGTCAGCGCTTTAAACGGCAAATATATGGATGAGGAGAAACTCATTCACTTTGACGCTTCAATATTCTCCCGCCTTCGTGTGAACAAGTGGCCTCACTTGACGTGCATCATTGACACTTTCTACCTGTCAGGCACTTTATTTTGATGCTAACTAGCACATGCATTATTACAGTGGTAATCAACCCTGTTCCTGGAGAGCTACTTTCCTGTAGGTTTTCATTTTAACCCTAATTTAGCGCACCTGACTCCGCTAATTAGCAGCTCAGAAAGATGTCTAGCTGTTGAGTGAGGTGTCCTTTGTTAGGGTTGGAATGATAACCTGCAGAACTGCAGATCTTCAGGAACAGGGTTTGTAACCACCGCATTATTTTGTCTGGGAATTCATTAAATTGTTTTCTGTCATTGCATGCATATTCTGTTTTTATAATTGCGCACAAATTGGCACTAACAGACATGGAGTGTGTTTGCAAGATAGCTGTCATGCTAGCTACCACTCGGCTTGAGATCTTTTTGGGTGTGATTGCTTTGTCTATTACTGAAATGTTTGTGAGCTACGCTAGAATCCTAAGAGTATGAGGTTTGTCAGTGTGAGGTTTCCCAGGCCACCACTGTTGAGACACACACACACACACACACGGCTCTCATAGCTACCCCCAGTTCCTGCTCTTATCTCTTGGCTGCTCTGGCTGAGCCCTTTGAAGTTTTGAAGTTTCCTGGGGCCCAGAATAAGTCAGATGGTGAACTGGAGATCTGGCGCTTGTGTTCTCTTCATATTATGCATCCATGGTGGAATTTGGCCCCCATTCTCACCAGACCCCCGGTGATGAAGCCTCTTTATTGAATTTTAAATCTTAAAGCAATATTTTATTTTTCATGAAGAAACAAG
The DNA here is from genome assembly GCF_013347855.1 of Anguilla anguilla. Lineage (NCBI taxonomy): Eukaryota > Metazoa > Chordata > Actinopteri > Anguilliformes > Anguillidae > Anguilla > Anguilla anguilla. The sequence goes on from NC_049211.1 coordinate 331,329, forward strand.
CTGTCATTTATTAATAAATTGGTGAATAACTTTTCCTTCTGTTCCAGTCAATGCAGTCGTTAAAACCCTTGGCATGACTCTCCTTTCAGGCCCATATCTTTCACTGGAGGAACAAAACTAAATTGATGAAAATAATGTCCCTGCTGGATGCTGAAGAACTGGTTCATGCCTTCGTGACCTCAAGGCTGGATTATTGTAATACTCGATTGTCTGGTTGCAAAAATCCTCCAAATTGCACAGAATGTGGCCACTAGGTTACTTAAGAAATTTGCACACATCAGTTCGGTGCTCAAATCTCTTCAGTGGTTGCCTGTTAAATTTATAATTGGCTATAAGATTCTAAGGCCTTAAATGGTTTGGCTCCAGAATATCTTACAATGGGAGGCTTAGCCTTCTCTTACAGAACTTGTTTTATGGAATAATCCCCCTTTGCATGTTTGGGCTACAGTTGATCTCCTAAATACATAGTGCCTTCTCTTCTGTTTTACTCCCTGGGGCTTCTGGGGCTTGTCCCTTCTGCCTTGTGCAGAGTGCACCAGCTTCGTCCTTCTCCTTGTTCAAACCCAACACCACCTGGAGGCCCAGATGCATCACCCCATCCCTCTGAACTGTACTATACACCTCTGCTTGGACTTACTGTTTTACCAGTTGGTTAAACTGCCTCTCACTGTAACCTGCCCAACCAAATATATTGCTTGCTCTGATAGATCCGTCATTTCTGTTAACATTCTTTATATCGTAACTATTGCACAGGGCTGGCCAGTAGAGGATGGGCTTCCCCTCTTCATCCTGAAATTTATTTCCATTAGGGGGTTTTTTCACCACCATTTGAGTGTTATTCTGCCTTAATAGAGAGTTTAAAAAAAAAAAAAACCAATTGCTTGCTTTTTAGGGGTTCAGGTCAGGCTTTTTGTCCAATTTTCATTAGTATTTTCACTGTAAAGTATATCTGTGATAGTCCCGCAGTAAAAAGTGCTATACAAATAAAATTAAATCCTTGGCATTACATTCTGTTTAAATATCACTTGTTTTGCCACGAGTGAAATAGCTCACTTGTGACAAGGTTGGAAAATTCACATTGACCGTGACTGAATCGGCTTGCTTACCTACTAATGAGTATTCAAGTTGTATGCGACATGTATAGTATACACAATAGTAGGCAAATTAGCTGATTTGGATATGACCACTGATTCCCATTCGAACCTGAATGCTAGCCTAGCTCCCTGCTTCCCCTGCCTGTGCTGTCGAGACCAAGCGGCCAAAACCAGACTTCGTTTTTGAAGCTCATTTCCTGGTGTTGTAGTTCCTGGTTGCTCACTAGCGCCACTACGGATGGCTCCAGTATAGGTGTTTTCATATCCGGTTTCCATGTAAGTCTACGGTACAAATGCGGTCAAAATACAAAGTCAATAATTTTTTCTCAAAAGAACAAATAGTCACAATATGTGTATTTTATTGGTCTTATGACTGTCCATGGGTCGATTTCATGATTTATTGCGTCATTTGGGCACCGTGCCAATATTTGTTCTGGACCAATGAGGTACAGCTTGCGTCACTTCCTGATTACTGCGGAGGCCTACGCTACAGTAGGAGCTACAGTCTATGGTCACTGGGGTGGGCGGTGGCGCTTCTTGGCCTTGCCATTGCGGCTCCGGCTACGGTCCGCCTGTGCTAAGTCTGAAAATGCAGGCATCCCATTTCGTGGTGATTTCATTATGGCGTGTGCTATTTACAGCTGCTCTAGACGACCATAAAATAATCCTCCTCTTAAGTTTTTCGGTATCCGAGTCATTTTTACTATTTCCTTTAGCCTACTTAACCAAATGATTACTTGGCAGAAAGCGTAATCAGCTTGCTATATTTGGTAGTCCAGTAGTAGCCTGTGCTAAAACAGTTCGCAACTTCGGCTACCAAGCCATTTGACTAGCTAGCTAACCTTAACCGGCAAACATTCAATCTGTCAAACGTGTTTGGCGGCTTGTCAGTCGTGTACATTCCGTAAATGTCTACCTGGGCCATGCTTCACGCATGTGACAAAGCTACTATAATCCCGATTTTGGGATAAACACTTTTTCAGTTTCACGAAGCGAATTAAGAGTTTCAAGGTTCATTTGCTGAATATACAACACACGATGAAATCACACACACAGAATTTAACGAAATTAACCATCTTGGCATTTAGAAAGGAACATGTTTTTAGCATTTAAGATACCGACAAGCTAGGCATTTAAGACAGTGGTTCTCAGAATCGGTTCTGGGGGCTCCTTGCGTATATTGGCTTTTCTCCATTGGTTTTGATGATTTACAAGAAAAAAATAATAGCCTAATAATAATTAGAAATTCAACGTAGGCTACATTATTTTTGTCTTCATGCACCAGGTGGAAAACTTGCCGTACAAAGTGCGTTGTCATATTTACACGCCTGCAGATCAGTTATTAAAATACTTGGTAGATTTGTTAATCACCGCTGAGTGTTAATTTTTGTTCGGTAGAAAGTGATTTGCGAACGATCGATCAGCTAGCGTCACCCAGCAAGTGAACACCACAAACGGCGATGGAGTAGCTAGTAGTAGCAGGCTCATTATCTGACTGGCGAAAACCTACGACGATAACTTGCTCGGTTAACAGCAGATCTACCAGACAGTTATACGAAAATTTGCCTAGTCAAATCACCAGTAGCCTACACATCTCCGATTGATTGACCATCAGTGTAGTCAATGTTCTTCCCCTGTGGTTCATATTGCTAACGCGTGAGCTAACCACGGACAGCCTACCTAGCTCACTGGCAAGCTGATATGCTAGCTAAGCATATTCGTTTTGCTGAGAAACATAAATTGAAGATAACTGAACATAGCCTAATTGTATTTTTAATGTCATACATAACGTGATTACATGACACAGTACAGTCACGGATGGAAATTAAACTCTGTAAACATCTGATAATATATTTTAAAACATAACGGCAGACAGTCAGCTAGCCTCGTTCAGGTTGAGGGGCTTTTCCGCACCGGACTGTCAATCAAATTGTAAAAATCACAAGACCGCTTAACTCTATGGTTTTGGCTCCAAATCGAGAAAATGGCCGCGCCCGCCATTGAGCTTCAAAACGTGTTTTAGAGACCCACGGAGAGTAAATGGGTGACGTCACAGTAGCTGTGTCCATATTTTTTACAGTCTCTGGTCGAGACCAAGGGGCCAGCTTTCGGTTCCCAACTTCAACACCAGATGTAATGTCGCCCCCTGCTGATATCAATAATTTTCGCGCAAAAAGCCAGTTTCTTCATTGGGCTCCATTCATTTGACAGCAAAAATAAAATACTTCCAATCAAATACTGATGTTAACTCCGCGGATTATATTAGGAGGAAAAATAACTTATTTTTCTGAGGTAAAATATTTTTTTCCTATCACACAGACAAAAAATAAGAATTTTTTTATGTATTATTTATTTTAGCCAATGCCTGCACTCTCCTCGTTGGACAAGTGATTTAGGCATGTGACCAAGGAAACAACTGAGCATGTCTGTTGAGCGAAAAAAATGAGTACTTCCTGGTTCTGATGTGCTGCCCATAGGCGTCGCTGTCTCTATATATATAGTTTTTTAAGTCGTCTGATGAACTGTAGCTTTGCTGGTTAATTACAGGATTTTGTGGAAAACGGAAGCTGTCTCCAGTATATATCGATGCTCTCAAATCATGGCCCTTGAAGCGAAGTATATATATAGCCTACATGATCAGAGTATAGATCCCTCAGTACTGTACTGCGGAATTAGGAAGCTTAATCAGACCATGTAACGTTAATCATCATCATCTAGTTTAATCGACTCATTAATTACCACCATCTATACCTTTTTCAGAACCAGCTTTGATGGGAGGCATTCAGTATTTTCGTTTTGAAGACTATAGTCTTGGCTCCTTTTGTTGATGAAGTCCCTGTAATTACGAAATCTGCCTGTAATTATGAAAATAACTCTGATGCATGAGCTGTTGAATCCAACAAGAACCCGAATGCAGGCATAATTTCACATCTTTGCTTTCAACGTGACTGAAATCGCAACGAAAACGCCTTAAAAAGCAAGGTGTTTGAAAAGCTTAGAAAGTAAGTTGTGCATTGATGTTGCGTAGACGACCTCGTGTGTCATGGCTAGAACCTAGGCTGGAACGCGGAAGTCGCTCATCCGTCTCTATAGCAACAGAACTGTTTACTGCCAGAAGCTGGAATGGTCCAAGAGGACTCGCCATACACTCAGGAAAAAGGGCAATTAAAAAGAAGCTGCAGATGTAAGTGTTTATAAGTCATGTAGCTGACCTTTGACTTGAAATTTCATATTCTTAATTAAAGGAGAAAAGGTGTACCCTGAATTGAATGAATCCAAACGCTGTGTGTCAGTCAGCTAACGCAACATAGCTTGGTAACTTAATTGTACCAGTAGTCTACCATACATAATCATGTTAAACTACATAGGAAATTTAGCAGAATAAATTCTGAAAGTCAGAATAGCTGACAACTGCGCTGGTTTCAGCTAAATTTATTTAAGCTGATAATCAAACAATACCATTTGTTTAACAGAAAAATGTACTTAATATTTGCCTCAAAAAATATGGACCTAACCTTGGAATTGCTATTACCGTTAGTCTACCTAAACTAAAACTTGCTAGTTAACGTTAAATTTAACTTAAAGCCTGGAATACCAATGCATATCCTTAGCCTTACCGAACATACCACGGCATTGGCTATAATCAAAATAATATATAACTTAAAATAGCTTTTGTTCAAATATCTTTATTGAATTAATAGTGACAGCTCGCTGTATGATTTTATAACCTATGCACTTCAGATGCCGACTCTGCCTGGAGTGTTCAAGTCTCCAGAGAAAGATCTACTGAGAAAGCACAACTTACTGCCGCCCATTGAGCCTCCTGCCCTGCCTCCGGATTTTACTGATGGCCCCCGTGATGTGCAGGAGAGGAGCGCCACCAGGCGGAAGAGAATGGTCCACCGACGGAGCCGAAACCAACAGGAACAGCTGCACATCAGAATGTAAGCCGTGCTTCCTACCAGTTTTGACCTTTTACAGTCTATGGTTTTAACTCAAGGAAAATGAGTGCGCGTGTGTGTGTGTGTGTTCTTTTTTTAAATTTTTTTACTGTGCATATGTGTGTCTGACTATATTGGGGCGGGGAGGGCGCAATTAAAACAGTCACGTGATTAAGGAACGTTATGTGCCTTCACAGTCAGTTTTGTGTCGAGTGGCACATAATCGACACGTTTTAGCGCTGGACCTAAGAACGTCATTTTGTATGTGCATCGCCAGTGCAACAGTGTTCGCAACGCGTGTGTGGGCGAAATGTACTTGGGAGAGCAAGCAAACAGTTTAGGCTAATGAGGTTCATTGTAACTCCTTGATGCTGATGCAAAAGTTACATACGCTCAGGTTTTAAAAGGGGGGTGTACACTCAAATTCGACTGAATACAACTGTGGTCAAGCAACCTTATATTCATAGCCTATACAAGATATTCCACTATAAATTAACATTCAACAAAATCACAACCCGATGTGTAGTTGTATAGATATAGGTGCCTAGTTAAGCTGCAATCACCAAGAATTTAAAAGAAAATCACCTATGTCGTTCTGCCTGCGTTTTGCTAAGTCCAATTTCTTGTCTCCGTGTTTGGATAACCTCGGTTATAAACTAAAAACACATTAAGTGCTGTCATCCAATGCGGCAAGATTCCTCATCCCAAACACAATTGCACATCGTGAACGGCAGTGTAATTTAGATACAGAGATAATAGAATTGTAACTGGTAGATATCGTTAGATTGTTATTTTTAGTATCTGAAATGCTTTTGCGTTTCTATAGCAACAATCAAAAGATGTTTACTATCAAAATATGGAAGATGTACGAGTCGAAACAATTTGGAAAAATGTCATTAGAAGGAGCTAAAAAGTTAGCTAACATTACAGATGTAAGTGTTGTAACCAAACGAAGCTTGTGATTTGAGATTACACCTACTATAAATGGGCGAACGTGAGCTAGTCGTTGTGCGCTTGTCTAAATTGCTCTGGATAAGAACGGGGTTAACAAGAATGGGGGTTTATGTAATTTCAGATAGTTAGCTAGTGAGCTGTCTGACACTGGCAATCTAACGTTAAATCGTTTTTAGTTACCTTGCTCGCTTCTATTCAGCAAAGGCCCCCACGATAGCTTGGTTAGCCAATGCAATCATATCGCAATAGCTGGCGAAATGTAAGTAAATGTAAACTGACTTGAGAATTAAAAGATTACAGTACAAGAAGCGAGTCCGCTACTTGTCAACTCACGTATAATTATGACACAGATTGCGCCTTAGTTTAACCTCAACGCAGAACCATGTTTAAGTTTAAAACTGTGAACTGTGTTGTGATTTCCCCTCAGGGTTAATAAAGCCATGAAGGCTTGTAGGCTGGAAAATGAGGCGAGGTCAAACAGAAACCGTTCACCTCCTGAACCGGAATTTCCTAGTACAGTAAGATTCTTCTTCTATTCAAGTATTCACCTGTCCTTTTTACTCTTTTTAATGTTGTTGTAATGACGTTTCCTTCTTTTTTTTTTTTAAGTTGAGACTTCTCAATTCAATAAGATTGGGTTTCACAGTGTAGCCAATCAGATGTAAGGCATGTTTTGAGCTGGAATTTGGCCAGGAAACCAGGGTTCAGGCCTCTAGTCTTTCACAAAGTGCCAAAGAAACTTTAATGACCACAGTGAGTCAGGACTTTTAGTGTCCAAGGTCTCCAAATTCAAGCCCAACCCTTCTTAGATTTAACAGTATCCGAAGGGTACAGGGTAGTCTGGCTGCTTATCTTCAGCAGTATCAGAAGGGTACAGGGTGAATGGCTGCTTAGCTTCAGCAGTATCGGAAGGGTACAGGGTGGTCTGGCTGCTTAGCTTCAGCAGTATCAGAAGGGTACAGGGTGGTATGGCTGCTTAGCTTCAGCAGTATCAGAAGGGTACTGGGTGGTATGGCTGCTTAGCTTCAGCAGTATCAGAAGGATACAGGGTGGTATGGCTGCTAAGCTTCAGCAATATCAGAAGGGTACAGGGTGGTCTGGCTGCTTAGCTTCAGCAGGATCAGAACAGTACAGGGTGGAATAGCTGCTAAGCTTCAGCAATATCAGAAGGGTACAGGGTGGTCTGGCTGCTTAGCTTCAGCAGGATCAGAACAGTACAGGGTGGAATAGCTGCTTAGCTTCAGCAGTATCAGAAGGGTACAGGGTGGTCTGGCTGCTTAGCTTCAGCAGTATCAGAAGGGTACAGGGTGGTGTGGCTGCTGGTTGAGTCACGACTAGTCGATTGCACATTTTTGTAGAATTTTTTACAGAAGAGCTGTCCTGTTTTATCACACCATGGGCTGCTTGGGTTCTGTTACACATCAAACCTTTGCGTGTGAAGGTTCTGGGGCTGAGAATGAAGTAAGGAACAGTTATGCGGTCAAACTTAAAAAAAAATAATAATTACATTTTCTTACAGATGAACAGTGAAGAGAGAAAACGGAGAGTAAGTATCTGACTTTTTTCTTTGTCTTTTTATGTAACTTGCTTATGATTGAAAGCACTGTCATGTCCTCAGACACTCAGAGATGAGTCTGAGCCGTGCCGTGATTTTAGGCCGAGTGTTTTATGGGGAGTGGACCGTGACAGACGCCTCTCCCTGCAGATGAACCTCAGTTTCCTGAGGCAGTGTGTAGAGCAGAGGCCCATGGTGCCCATCCAGCAGGAGTGCCTGGACTCCATCCTGACCCGCGTCCCCCTCCACCTGCGCCAGGGGTCCGGCCAGCAGGAGCTACTGGAGAACCTGTGCCAGGAGGTCAGAGAGGACTTCCACAGCAGCATGGTCCAACACACAGGTGCGCATCACCTCCACCTGTCTGCATGATCCAAATCACCTCCACCCATTTGCATGATCACGTCTATCCGTCTGCATGATCACCTGCACCTGTCTGCATGATCACCTCCTTCCGTCTGCATGATCATGTCCTCCTGTCTGCATGATCCCAATCACCTCCACCCGTCTGCATGATCCCAATCACCTCCACCTGTCTGCGTGATCCCAATCACCTCCACCCGTCTGTGTGATCCCAATCACCTCCACCTGTCTGCGTGATTCCAATCACCTCCACCCGTCTGCATGATCACATCCACCTGTTTGCATGATCCCAATCATCTCCACCCGTTTGCATGATCCCAATCACCTCCACCCTTTTGCATGATCACCTCCACCTGTCTGCATGAACCCAGTCACACATCACCCTCGCCCTCCAGAAAAGTGCCCCTGAATTTTGTAGATGTGTGTTTTGTATGTGTGCTTCTATGAAACCAACCTTAATGTGGCCACCTCCACCTGTCTGCGTGATCCCAATCACCTCCACCCGTCTGCATGATCACATCCACCTGTTTGCATGATCCCAATCATCTCCACCCGTTTGCATGATCCCAATCACCTCCACCCTTTTGCATGATCACCTCCACCTGTCTGCATGAACCCAGTCACACATCACCCTCGCCCTCCAGAAAAGTGCCCCTGAATTTTGTAGATGTGTGTTTTGTATGTGTGCTTCTATGAAACCAACCTTAATGTGGCTATCAGCGGATTAGCCCCAGTGTTGACCACTGGGTCCCTGAACTATAGGGTCATTGGCTGAGGTGATCCTGTTGTCATGCAAACCTGATGTACCTGTGCTTCTGTCTGATTCCACCAGTGAAAATGATTCTTCGGGACCCTCATGACCAAGAGCCGGGCCCCAGACATACCTCTCTCTCTGGACAGTGAGTATCCCAGCCCAAAACCAGGCCATACGCTCGTCAGTATCCCACCCAAAGCCAGGCCGTACGCTCACCAGTACCTCAGCCCAAAACCAGGCCCTGTGCTCGCCTGTACCCCAGCCCAAAACCAGGCCCTGTGCTCTCCTGTACCCCAGCCCAAAACCAGGCCCTGTGCTCTCCTGTACCCCAGCCCAAAACCAGGCCATACTCTCGCCAGTGCCCCAGCCCAAAACCAGGCCGTACGCTCACCAGTACCTCAGCCCAAAACCAGGCCCTGTGCTCACCAGTACCCCAGCCCAAAACCAGGCCATACTCTCGCCAGTGCCCCAGCCCAAAACCAGGCCGTACGCTCACCAGTACCTCAGCCCAAAACCAGGCCCTGTGCTCACCAGTACCCCAGCCCAAAACCAGGCCCTGTGCTCTCCTGTACCCCAGCCCAAAACCAGGCCGTACGCTCACCAGTACCCCAGCCCAAAACCAGGCCCTGTGCTTGCCAGTACCTCAGCCCAAAACCAAGCCCTGTGCTCGCCAGTACCTCAGCCCAAAACCAGGCCGTACGCTCTCCTGTACCCCAGCCCTAAACCAGGCCCTGTGCTTGCCAGGACTCTAGCTGAATGCATGCATATTAGGAATGATATTCACGCTCCTAACGTGTCCCATGTTTTACAGAGTTATGGAAGTCTGCAGATCTTGGCATGACAGTTTTGCCAAGAATCGCAAGAAGATGGAGGAGAATTTGCATGTCCTCCAGCCCGTGATGAGGACCATCCTGGAGCTGTGCCACAGCACATTCTGCGGCCTGCTGCTGGTGGACCTCTCCGGCTGCCGGTCAGGGCGCGCTTCTAAATGCTCATGAGTGGAAACGGGGTGGTGATGTGGTTTCTGCTCTCCTGAGGTGCGTTCAAGTTCCGCGAACAAGGCCAACGTTTGCAAACATAAGCGAACGGTCTGAAAAGGTAGTTTGCGGCGAACAAAAATGGATGCTGGACTGAGGGAAATGTTCCCAGTTGCGTATTTCAATTGAAGATGCCACAGTGTGATCAGTTTTGTTCAATAATGTTATTGCTGATGATAGCCAATGTTATTATTGTTCGCTAGCTAGCTTTTTTTTTTTTATCATCGATGATCACAGAAGCGGCTGTGAGTACAAACACGCTCCTCGCCATGTTTGTTTATGTTTAATGCAAACAATTTGGAATGTTCGTGATAAGCCGTTCAAATTGAACTGTTCAAAGAAAACATGTTCGCCACGAACATTCGCCTCTGTTCGCTGAACTTGAACACACCTCAGGTGTCCCTCATGCCCTGCAGCTGATTCTGGCTAAATGACTACAATACCCACCACCTCACTACTCACTCCCATACCCCATGCACACTGAGCACTGGCTGCTGCTGGTCCTGGACAAAACCCTGGTCCTTTGGAATGAATGGAATTGGTTTATTGTGACAGTATAATTGGCCTTGCGTTAGGCAGTACTGGACACACCTGTGCTGCTGTATGTGTGCAGGTCCAAAGGTCCTGTGGAATGTGAGAACCTGAGGAATAAGATGGTGGTGGAGTGTGAGAGGATGGAGGATAAGCTTATGAACACCTGGTTTCCCAAAATCATCCACCTCCTCACCAGCAAGGAGCTTCAGCAAGGCGTTAAGGCAGAGAAACTGAACTCCCTCTACACCTGTGCCTCCACCCTCATCTCCAACCAGGTGAGCTTACTGCCTCCACCCTCATCTCCAACCAGGTAAGCTTACTGTCTCCACCCTCATCTCAACACATCAGTGGAAGGAGAGCGAGTTTTTCCTCGATTGGAGCTTTGTTTAATCGGCGAAAGGAGGAGCTCACAAGTTTTACTCCTGCTCTCTCATGCAGGATCAGACATTGAGGAGCTTAAAGCCAACATATCTCTGTGTGTTTTCACACTGTATTTCCCAAAGAAGCCCTTTGGTGAAAATTTTATAGATTTATCTACTGGTTAATTTACATATGAGACAATGTGGTGGTGTGGTTGGTTGTGTGTGTGATGGTGTGGTTAGTTGTGTGTGTGATGGTGTGGTTAGCTGTGTGCGTGTGTGATGGTGTGCTTAGTTGTGTGTGTGATGGTGTGGTTAGTTGTGTGTGAAGGTAAGTTGTGTGTGTAATTGTGTGGTTAGTTGTGTGTGTTATGGTATGGTTAGCTGTGTGTGTGATGGTATGGTTAGCTGTGTGTGTGATGGTGTGGTTAGTTGTGTGTGTGATGGTATGGTTAGCTGTGTGTGTGATGGTATGGTTAGCTGTGTGTGTGATGGTATGGTTAGTTGTGTGTGTGATGGTGTGGTTAGCTGTGTGTGTGATGGTGTGGTTAGTTGTGTGTGTGATGGTGTGGTTAACTGTGTGTGTGATGGTGTGGTTAACTGTGTGTGTGATGGTGTGGTTAGCTGTGTGTGTGATGGTGTGGTTGGCTGGTGATGTAGAGACGGAGTATAGCACAGTGGGTAAGGAACTGGGCTTGTAACCGAGAGGTCGCAGGTTCGATTCCCGGGTAGGACACTGCCGTTGTACCCTTGAGCAAGGTACTTAACTGAAATTGCTTCAGTATATATCCAGCTGTATAAATGGATACAATGTAAAAATGCTGTGTAAAAGTTGTGTAAGTCGCTCTGGATAAGAGCGTCTGCTAAATGCCTGTAATGTAATGTAATGTAATGTGACGTTTGGTATTTCCATAGCTCAGGGACTTGGTGACACGCAGTGTGCAGGAGTACGTCAGTCTGTTCCAGCCAGAAAGAGCTCTGGAACTGCCCCTCTTCCGGATGGACCTCATCTTTGACAATGAGAGGATGGAGTTCTACCCCACCTTTGAGGACCTGGAGGCGGCCGTGCTGGAGATCATGACCCAGATTGCCCACACCATGCAGGTGCCCAGCACAGCCTCTGAGTTCGTGTTATTATTACTCACACAAGTAACATGCCCAGTGTTAATTCAGCTCTTACCATAGTGGACTCATATAAACTCAGTAAGAGTTCATTTAACACTAAACATTTTCCTGTGTACATGTTTATCTGATGCCCACATGCAGGCATATGCCTTTCTCACGTTATTTGTCACATTTATTATCCATATTTGTGTATTTCCAGAAGTGATCAGGTGAATGACCTGAATGGGATTCAAACCTGCAGGGCGTGTTCCCTTAGCATGTCCAAACGGGGACCCACAGATCTGACTCTTGCTGGCGTTTCCCCTTAGCATGTCCAAACGGTAACCCACAGATCTGACACTCGCTGGCGTGTCCCCTTAGCATGTCCAAACGGGGACCCACAGATCTAACTCTCGCTGGCGTGTCCCCTTAGCATGTCCAAACGGGGACCCACAGATCTGACTCTCGCTGGCGTGTCCCCTTAGCATGTCCAAACGGTGCAGTCCTGGCTGGCTGAGGGGCAGAAGTCTTTCGTGGACGCCAAACTGGCGGACCACATCCTGACCTGGGCGAAGACGTCTCTCAGGGATGCGGTGCACAGGAACCTGGAGGGACCCAGACTGCACCTCTGCAACTACGGTGAGTCCCAGCATGCACTGGGTTTACATGCTTCTGCTAGCATTAGCATCTGAGAACTCATCTCACGTCCTGTGGGCTCAGAATAGGGTAGAATATTTTATTTTATCTCCATGAGGGAAAGTTTTCTTGCCGTTTTTATTATTCTCTATTTTCAAGCAGACCTTTGCATAAAGATGAATGATCTTCTATAAAAGATGAACTTAAAAGCATATTCTCCAGCTTCCTGTAGCCCTAGCATATGAGCGCTCATATCTTATTTCTTGAGCGAGGTACTCTTTCTGAGTATTCTGAGCTCAGTATTCAGTTTTTTATGAGAAAAGAGCTCAGCTCCTCTTCGTTGGTGTCCTGCAGTGGAGAGCTATGATTGGCTGGTGAAGGACGTGGCGCATACTCGGGTGAAGACCTTCATGGAGGAGGAGCACTCGTTTGATGAATATATGGAGGTGAGACTGTGCAGGACTACACAGAACTGCGCAGATTGCTGCTCATTTTGAATCTGAGGGCCAGATTCACTGAAGGATCGCAACTGCTTTTCGAACATAAAGATTTCTGCTTTAGGTGGCAATATCTCTGCCGCATTCACAGAAATGTCAAGATCTGGATTACAGTATTATTTCCAGGAATTATGTAACTGTCACTTTTAGAATTCGTAATTCTATCAATGCAAATTTATAGCTGGACTGAACACACTAAAACAGGGTGGAGATTTATGATGTATTCCATCTAATTTACTAAACTATGCCTTAATAGCAACTCTCCTTCTTGGGTGTTGATTTTAAGAATTCCTGAAAGCAGATGGTAGTTTTCTCAGCTCTGATATATGCAAGCTTATGTTGTAAAAAATGTGTCTTACTGAGGAGTTCTCTCTCCCAAACCTGGCAACAGTCATCAGACCCAGGAGGAGACACAACAAAATAAAAGAGGAGAGGGTCTCCTGTCCAACAGTGACCCTTTTTCAGTGAATCGAACACTGATAGTGAAGTGATACAGGTTTCACGGTCACACAATAATCATACTTCTGAAAGAGATTAATTAATGTGTGTGTGTGTGTGTGTGTGTGTATGTGTGTGTGTGTATGTGTGTGTGTGTATGTGTATGTGTGTGTGTGTGTGTGTGTGTGTGTGTATGTGTATGTGTATGTGTGTGTGTGTATGTGTATGTGTGTGTGTGTGTATGTGTGTGTGTGTATGTGTGTGTGTGTATGTGTGTGTGTGTATGTGTGTGTGTGTATGTGTATGTGTATGTGTGTGTGTGTGTGTATGTGTATGTGTGTGTGTGTATGTGTATGTGTGTGTGTGTATGTGTATGTGTGTGTGTGTGTGTGTATGTGTGTGTGTGTATGTGTATGTGTGTGTGTGTATGTGTATGTGTGTGCTTCTCAGTTGGAGGAGGAGTTCCGGATGCTGTCGCGGGAGATCATGAGCTTGCCCACAGTGGCTCACTTCCCTTTGGTGCGGCTGGACTGTGAGGAGCTGAAGCAGGGATTGGCCAAGAAAGCCGCCAGTTTTGCTCATATCCTGCTAGAGCAGGTGGTGATCAGACAACGGCAGGACAACCTGAAGTGAGCACCAGCCATGCTACACCAGCTATGCTACAGTTGCCATGCTGCACCAGCTATGCTACAGTAGCCATGCTACACCAGCTATGCTACAGTAGCCAGTCTTCACCAGCTATGCTACACTAGCCATTCTACACCAGCTATGCTACACTAGCCATGCTTCACCAGCTATGCTACACTAGCCATGCTTCACCAGTTATGCTACACTAGCTTTGCTACACCAGCTATGCTACTCTAGCTATGCTACACTAGACATGCTACAACAGCCATGGTACACCAGCTATGGTACACTAGACATGCTACACCAGCCATGCTACACCAGCCCTGCTACACCAGCTATGCTACACCATCCATGCTACACCAGCCCTACTACACCAGCCATGCTGCACCTGTTGTGTTTGTAGTTGGGAGAATACCCTTTTACTGTGTTTGTAGGTTGTGTAGAGAATTTGAGGTTATGCGGGATAAGGTTCTGAAGGTTCCAGAGACGACAGAGGAGATGACTGCACTGGCAGCGTTCATAAGCCACTCCAGGACCAAGGGCATGGAGGAGCTCTACGTCAAAATAATGGTGAGGAGTGCCCCAAACCACAATTACCCCTCCCAGCATCATGTGCTACAAACAGGCTGTGCTGCCACACACAGCACACTCTTGGGTCCCCCGTGGCATTTGTAGCACACATGAATTCATGCATTTGTGTTTGGGTTGGTGCTGTATGTCTGTATGCACTGTCACACTGTTACATAATACTGGAGATATGAATATGTGTGTGTGTGTGTTTGTGTGTGTGTGTTGGATAAGCAGGTGATTGTGTGCAGTGTATGTGATGCACAGGTCTATAACTGATGTGTGTGTGTGATGCACAGGTGTGTGTTGCGCGTGCGCATGTGTGTGTGAGACGCACAGGTGTGTGTTGCGCGTGCGCGTGTGTGTGAGACGCACAGGTGTGTGTTGCGCGTGCGCGTGTGTGTGTGAGACGCACAGGTGTGTGTTGCGCGTGCGCGTATGTGTGTGAGACGCACAGGTGTGTGTTGCGCGTGCGCGTATGTGTGTGAGACGCACAGGTGTGTGTTGCGCGTGCGCGTGTGTGTGTGAGACGCACAGGTGTGTGTTGCGCGTGCGCGTATGTGTGTGAGATGCACAGGTGTGTGTTGCGCGTGCGCGTGTGTGTGTGATAATGTGTCGCTCTTGCCTTTGCTAGGAGACACACCGTCGGCTGAACATCTTGCTGGATCTTCACCTATTCGAGCCTGAAGATCTGGAGCTGAACTCCACTGTGCTTTTGTGGCCCAGGAACATGCTGCCTGTCTTTGACCTCGGTGATGAGGTGTGGTAACAGCGTTCAGTCCTTACCCTGACAGGGCCCACTGTGTTCAGAAGCATGTTGTGTGTATGGGGTGATGCAAAATGACTGTGTGTCTATGGAGTAAAGGATAGTGAAGTCGTGTGTGTGATAAGGTGGCAGGAGCATGGTGTTATGTCGCCCCCTGCAGGTTTTATTAAGCGCGAAGCGTAAAGGGGAGGAAGAGCTTCTGGTCCGCAGGGAGAGGCTGGTTCTGGAGCTGGAGAAGCTGGGTAACAGACTGGAGGAGTTTGCAGAGTGCTGTGAGCTGGAAATGATGCAGCAGGTACTGGGACATATTCCACTCCACACAGCAGACTCATACACACAGCATGTCCTCACAACACACACCAGACTCATACACACAGCATGTCCTCACAACACACACCAGACTCATACACACAGCATGTCCTCACAACACACACCAGACCCATACACACAGCATGTCCTCACAACACACACCAGACTCATACACACAGCATGTCCTCACAACACCCTACACTCATACACACAGCATGTCCTTAGTAAGCGGGTGTAATGTTCTGTTTTGGATGTTCAGTATGCGCAGGGCGGGTGTAAAGTTCTGTGTTGGATGTTCAGTAAACGCTGAGCAGGTCTAAAATTCTGTGTTGGCCTGCAGTATGTAGCTGATGTGAAAGCAGTCCAGAAGCGGCTCCAGGAAGCAGAGGACGCCATCGCCTTCATCAACAAGGAAGAGACTCTTTACGAGTGGGATCTGACCGCCTACCCCGCACTGGAGACCATCAAGGAGAGCATGGAGCCCTACCACAAGCTGTTTGGGCTGATCCTCAAATGGCAGAAAACAGAAAAGAGGTGAGGGACAGGGGTACTACACCTGCAGTCAGAGGACTTAATGCATTTACTCATAACACAATACCATCATACCACACCACTACAGTACCATCATACCACACCACTACAGTACCATTATACCACAGTACCATCATGCCACAGCACCATCATACCACAGCACCACAGTACCATCATACCACACCACCACAGTCCCATCATACTCCAGCATCATCATGCACAGCACCATCATACCACACCACCACAGTACCATCATACCACAACACCATCATACCACAGCACCACAGCACCATCATACCACACCACCACAGTACCATCATACCACAGCACCATCATACCACACCACCACACCACCATCATACCACAGCACCACAGCACCATCATACCACACCACCACAGCACCATCATGCCACAGCACCATCATACCACACCACCACACCACCACACCACCACAGTACCATCATACCCCAGCACCATCATACCACAGCACCATTATATTGCAGTACCATCATACCACAGCACCATCATACCACACCACCACACCACCACAGTACCATCATACCACAACACCACAGCACCATCATACCACAGCACTATCATACCACACCACCACATCACCACAGCACCGTCATACCACAGCACCGTCATACCACAGTACCATCATACCACAGCACCATCATACCACAGTACCATCATACCACAGCACCATCATACCACACCACCACACCACCACAGTACCATCATACCACAGCACCACAGCACCATCATACCACACCACCACAGTCCCATCATACTACAGCACCGTCATACCACAGTACCATCATACCACACCACCACACCACCACAGTACCATCATACCACAGCACCACAGCACCATCATACCACACCACCACAGTCCCATCATACTACAGCACCGTCATACCACAGTACCATCATACCACACCACCACACCACCATCATACCCCAGCACCATCATACCACAGTACCATCATACCACAGTACCATCATACCCCAGCACCATCATACCACAGTACCATCATACCACAGCACCATCATACCACACCACCACACCACCACAGTACCATCATACCACAGCACCACAGCACCATCATACCACACCACCACAGTCCCATCATACTACAGCACCGTCATACCACAGCACCATCATACCACACCACCACAGTCCCATCATACTACAGCACCGTCATACCACAGCACCATCATACCACAGCACCATCATACCACAGTACCATCATGCCACAGCACCACAGCACCATCATACCACAGTACTATCATACCGCAGTACCACAGCACCATCATACCACACCACCACAGTCCCATCATACCCCAGCATCATCATGCACAGCACCATCATACCACACCACCACAGTACCATCATGCCACAGCACCATCATACCACAGCACCACAGCACCATCATACCACACCACCACAGTACCATCATACCACAGCACCATCATACCACAGCACCACAGCACCATCATACCACACCACCACAGCACCATCATACCACAGCACCACAGTACCATCATACCACACCACCACACCACCACAGTACCATCATACCCCAGCACCATCATACCACACCACCACACCACCACAGTACCATCATACCCCAGCACCATCATACCACACCACCACATTACCATCATATCACAGCACCACAGCACCATCATACCACACCACCACAGTACCATCATACCACAGTACCATCATTCTACAGCACCATCATACCGCAGTACCATCATACCACAGCACCACAGCACCATCATACCACAGCACCATCATACTACAGCACCATCATACCCCAGCACCATCATACCACACCACCACAGTACCATCATACCCCTACACCACCACACCACCACAGTACCATCATACCCCTACACCACCACACCACCACAGCACCATCATGCCACAGCACCATCATGCCACAGCACCATCATACCACAGTACCATCATACCACAGCACCATCATACCACAGTACCACAGCACCATCATACCACAGCACCACAGCACCACAGCACCATCATACCACAGTACCATCATGCCACAGCACCACAGCACCATCATACCACAGTACCATCATGCCACAGCACCACAGCACCATCATAGCTCAGGAGGTTAGAGCGGTTGTCTGGCAGTCGGAGGGTTGCCGGGTCGAGCCCCACCCTGGGTGTGTCGAAGTGTCCCTGAGCAAAACACCTAACCCCTAAATGCTCTGGTGAATGAGAGGCATCAATTGTAAAGCACTTTGGATAAAAGCGCTATATAAATGCAGTCCATTTACATTTACATACCACAGTACCATCATACCCCAGCATCGTCATGCACAGCACCATCATACCACACCACCACAGTACCATCATGCCACACCACTACAGTACCATTATACCACAGCACCACAGTACCATCATACCACAGCACCACAGCACCATCATACCACAGCACCACAGCACCATCATACCACAGCATCATCATGCACAGCAGCATCATACCACACCACCACAGTACCATCATACCACAGCACCACAGCACCATCATACCACAGCATCATCATGAACAGCACCATCATACCACAGCACCACAGTACCATCATACCACAGCACCATCATACCACACCACCACAGTAGCATCATACCACAGCACATAGGCAGATGAGGATCAGAGTTACTGGTCGGTGTGCAGTACGTTTCCCTTACCTATTCCCCACTCATTTCCTTTATCATTCACCCAGTCATGGTCTGACGCTAGACCAGGTCATAACATGCCCGGCTCATAAAACTCAGAACAGTCAAACTATTAATTGCAGATCAAATATGAACCAAGACTCAGCAATGGAATTCTAGACAGAGTTGCCTCTGCCTTGGTGTGCAGGTGGATGGATGGGTCATTCCAGGATCTGAACGGAGAGAGCATGGAGGTGGAGGTGGATGAGTTCTTCAGGGAGGTGTACAAGATGCTCAAGTTCTTCCGGCAGAAGCAGAAAAAGGCGGAGCAGGAAGCTCGGCGACCCCCAGGGACGGTGGAGGACGGCCCGTCTGTCCTCATGTGCACCGGAGTCATGGAGCAAGTCAAGGACTTCAAGGTGCAGCAGAATCACGGAATGACTCTGCTCAAACCGCCTGGTTACTGCATGTGTGTGAACACTGCAGACACTTTACACAGGAATAGTAGTAGACGGCACTACATTACATTCATTTGGCAGACGCTTTTATCCAAAGCGACGTACAAAAAAAGTGCATTTCATGGTCGTAGACAACTGCTGAACACGGGTTCAGTAAGGTACGAGTAGCATTATGATGTTTCTGAGCCCCAGTGTTGTATCTCCAGGAAAACGTTCCCATGGTGTGTACCCTGTGTAACCCTGGGATACGGGCCAGGCACTGGACGGAGATGTCCAGCATCGTGGGCTACGACCTGACGCCTGACTCGGGCACTACCCTACGCAAGCTGCTCAAACAGAACCTCTCCGCTTACCTGGAGCAGTTTGAGGTCATCAGCGTTGCCGCCAGCAAGGTGGGGTCACCCTACACACCCTACTGACCACCCTGCTTAAAACCCACCCCTCTTCATTATGACATTGTTGATGGCATAGTTTCACAGATAAATGAACTGTGTGCAAAGCCCTGCTTAGCGTCATGTGTGATGGCCGTTTACACTGTGATGTGCCCCCTGCCCGTCCTGCAGGAGTTCTCTCTGGAAAAGGCCATGCAGACGATGGTGGAGATGTGGGACACTGTGGCCTTCAGCCATCACCCCTACCGGGAGTCGGGCGTGTCCATCCTCACCTCCGTGGATGAGATCCAGACCATGCTGGATGACCAGATCGTAAAAACTCAGACCATGCGTGGCTCTCCTTTCATCAAACCCTTCGAGGCACAGATCAGGGTACGCTGACCTTACACCACCCACAACCCCACCCTGCCCCACAACCCCCACCCCTAACCCCACCCTGCCCAACAACAGCACCCACAACCCCCACCCTACCCCACCCTGCCCAACAACACCACCCTCAACCCCACCCCTAACCCCACCCTACTCCACAACCCCACCCCAGCCCCAAAACCCCACCCCTAACCCTAACCTACCCTCAGCACCACCCACAGCTCCCACCCCTTACCCCACAATGCCACTCCACAACCCCACCCCTAACCCCACCCTGCCCTACAACACTACCTACAACCCCACCCTACTCCACTTCCCCACCCCAACCCCAAAACCCCACCCCTAACCTACCCTTTCCTGCAGCACCACCCACAGCCCCACCCCTAACTCCACCATGCCGTACAACACTACCCACAACCCCACCCATAACCCCACCCTACCCCACAACCCCAACCCCTTACCCCACAACCCCACTCCACAACCCCACCCCTAACCTCACCCTACCCTGGTGTGGTGTGTGGGCTGCAGGTGTGGGAGGAGAGGCTGATTCGGATCCAGGACACCATAGACGAGTGGCTGAAGGTGCAGGCGCAGTGGCTGTACCTGGAGCCCATCTTCTCCTCTGAGGACATCATGCAGCAGATGCCTGAGGAGGGGCGTCTGTTCCAGACCGTCAGCGCACACTGGAGGGAGGTCATGAAGCACTGCGTTAAAGACCCCAAGGTGTGCTCCCTGTGCTGCGTCAGGACACTATGTTAGAGTCTGTGTCAGGGCACTGTGTTAGAGTCTGTGTCAGGGCACTGTGTTAGAGTCTGTGTCAGGAGTCAGGACACTGTGTTAGAGTCTGTGTCAGGAGTCAGGACACTGTGTTAGAGTCTGTGTCAGGAGTCAGGACACTGTGTTAGAGTCTGTGTCAGGGCACTGTGTTAGAGTCTGTAGTACCCAGTATGTTATTAACATACTGTGCATTTAAATTAGCATGGTGAATTTTACATATAGTGCCATGTTCAGGAGCCACAATCCTCGCGTGACCCCTGTGCAGCCCGCTGCATGTGTGGCAGCTGACGTCTGTGCTGTGATTGCAGATTCTGCCAGCGACATCGCTGCCCGGCTTGCTGGAGAAACTGCAGGATTCCAACGAGCTTCTGGATAAAATCATGAAAGGGCTGAACGCTTACCTGGAGAAGAAAAGACTGTTCTTCCCACGGTGTGAACTCCCTGCCTGAATACTCAGTGCTGAAGTCCATATACCGTACAGCTTCACACACACTGCTGCAGCATTTCATTTAGAATTATTTTTTAATTTGCATTTCCGGTTCCTTCGGACGCAGGTTCTTCTTCCTGTCGAACGACGAGATGCTGGAGATTCTGTCTGAGACCAAGGACCCCCTGCGTGTGCAGCCTCACCTGAAGAAGTGCTTTGAGGGCATCGCCAAGCTGGACTTCCTGCCCAACCTGGACATCCAGGCCATGTACAGCAGCGAGGGCGAGCGGGTGGAGCTGCTGGAGCGCATCTCCACCTCTGACGCTCGCGGCGCGGTGGAGAAGTGGCTGGTGCAGGTGGAGGACATCATGCTGCGCAGCGTACGGGATGAGGTCAGGCGTTCCAAAGAGGTGAGCGCCCTGCACCTGTCCTCTCAGACACGCCCTGCAGCTGTCCTCTCAGACACGCCCTGCACCTGTCCTCTCAGACACGCCCTGCACCTGTCCTCTCAGACACGCCCAGCACCTGTCCTCCCAGACACGCCCTGCACCTGTCCTCTCAGACACACCCTGCACCTGCACCTGTCCTCTCAGTCATGCCCTGCACCTGTCCTCTCAGACATGCCCTGCACCTGTCCTCTCAGACACGCCCTGCACCTGCACCTGTCCTCTCAGACACGCCCTGCACCTGTCCTCTCAGACACGCCCTACACCTTTCCTCTCAGACATGCCCTGCACCTGTACCTGTCCTCTCAGACACGCCCTGCACCTGCACCTGTCCTCCCAGACACACCCTGCATCTGCACCTGTCCTCTCAGACATGCCCTGCACCTGTCCTCTCAGACACGCCCTACACCTTTCCTCTCAGACACGCCCCACACCTGTACCTGTCCTCTTTGACACACCATGTGCCTGTGCCCTTAGAGTTCTTCCTGTGAGGGGTTATATAAATATGAATGTGTTGTGTAATTGTGTTACTGTGTTGCTTGGGGTAAAGGCGCTATATAAATGGGGGCGTTGTGTTGGTGACGCATGCTCTCTTGCTGCAGGCCTACCCAGAGAGTGCGCGGAGCGCCTGGGTCCGGGAGTGGCCCGGTCAGGTGGTCCTGTGCACGTCGCAGATGTTCTGGACCCTGGAGGTGCACGAGGCCATAGGCAGTGGGCCTGAGGTGGGCTTTTCATTAGCAGGCAGTATGTGCTGAAAATGGGTTTCATTTTAATAACGTACATTTAATAGTTATTTACATTTTTTAAATTGGTAGAATACAATATATATCAAAATATTGTAAAGGCTATGATTAACTGTACAAAATGAGTATTGTACCTTATCGGACCTGTGTTTTGTAGTTGTTCCAATGACCTTGATATGCAGTTTTGTACGTTGCCTTGGATAAAAGCATCTGCTAAATAAATGTAAAATATTAAAATCATAGAAATGTGTTTCATTTACTAATACATTTCATAATATCTCAACATGTCCATTTTATGTATTTGGTGAAGATGACTGTGGATTCCACAGAGTAGCTGCTCTCTACAGGGTCTGAAGCAGTAACACTGATCCTGCTGCTGCTCCACAGGGTCTGAAGCTGTAACACTGATCCTGCTTCTCCACAGGGTCTGACGCTGTAACACTGATCCTGCTGCTGCTCCACAGGGTCTGACGCTGTAGCACTGATCCTGCTTCTCTGCAGGGTCTGAAGCTGTAACACTGATCCTGCTTCTCTGTGCAGGGTTTGAAGCTGTAACACTGATCCTGCTTCTCCACAGGGTCTGAAACTGTAACACTGATCCTGCTTCTCTGTGCAGGGTCTGAAGCTGTAACACTGATCCTGCTTCTCTGCAGGGTCTGACGCTGTAACACTGATCCTGCTTCTCTACAGGGTCTGACACTGTAACACTGATCCTGCTTCTCTCTGCAGGGTCTGACGCTGTAACACTGATCCTGCTTCTCTACAGGGTCTGACACTGTACTACCAGCAGCTGCAGGAGCAGCTGAATGATATTGTGGAGCTGGTGAGAGGGAAGCTGCCCAAACAGACGCGTACCACCCTGGGTGCTCTGGTCACCATCGATGTGCATGCCAGAGATGTTGTCATGGAGATGATTGAGAAAGGTACCTTAAAACGTAATCGTAAAGATCCTTCATCATTGTGTGGCCCTTGGTGTGCGGGCTTAGTGGTGTAACCTCTCAGCTCTATGGTCATACAGTCATACGGTGTGACCCTCGGTGTGTGGGTTAGTGCTCTCAGCTCTATGGTCATACAGTCATATGGTGTGACCCTCTGTGTGTGGGTTAGTACTCTCAGCTCTATGGTCATACAGTCATATGGTGTGATCCTCGGTGTGTGGGTTAGTACTCTCAGCTCTATGGTCATACAGTCATATGGTGTGACCCTCTGTGTGTGGGTTAGTACTCTCAGCTCTATGGTCATACAGTCATACGATGTGACCCTCGGTGTGTGGGTTAGTGCTCTCAGCTCTATGGTCATACAGTCATATGGTGTGATCCTCTGTGTGTGGGTTAGTACTCTCAGCTCTATGGTCATACTGTCATACGGTGTGACCCTCTGTGTGTGGGTTAGTACTCTCAGCTCTATGGTCATACAGTCATATGGTGTGATCCTCTGTGTGTGGGTTAGTGTTCTCACCTCTCAGCTGTTTCATCCTCCTCCTGTCAGGCGTGTCCCATGAGACAGACTTCCAGTGGCTGGCTCAGCTACGCTACTATTGGGACAACGAGAACGTGCGCGTCCGCATCATCAACTGTGACGTCAAATACGCCTACGAGTACCTGGGCAACTGCCCGCGGTTGGTCATCACCCCGCTGACTGACAGATGCTACCGCACGCTGGTAAAGCCCCGAGAAGCGCAGCTGGAACACGGCGAGCCGCGATGCCGCGCAGCCTCAGCGCTGACTCCTCCCTCCCCGTCCCCTTACAGATTGGAGCCTTTTACCTGAGTCTGGGCGGGGCCCCGGAGGGACCCGCAGGTACGGGCAAGACTGAGACCACCAAAGACCTGGCCAAAGCACTGGCTGTGCAGTGCGTGGTGTTCAACTGCTCCGACGGCCTGGATTACCTCGCCATGGGAAAGGTACGCATCCCACACACCTGTACGCCTAAACACCTGTGCACCAGTACACCTGTACAACTGTACACCTGTACACAGTCACACCTACACCCTGTACACCTGTACACAGTAACACCCACACCGTGTACACCTGTACACAGTCACACCCACACCGTGTACACCTATACACAGTCACACAACACCCCGTACACCTGCACACAGTCACACCAACACCCTGTACACCTGTACACAGTCACACCAACACCCTGTACACTCGTACACCTGTACACAGTCACACCCACACCATGTACACCTGTACACAGTCATATCCACACCCTGTACACCTGTACAGTCACACCCACACCTTGTACACCTGTACACAGTCACACCTACACCCTGTACACCTGTACACAGTCACACCTACACCCTGTACACCTGTACACAGTAACACCCACACCGTGTACACCTGTACACAGTCACACAACACCCTGTACACCTGTACACAGTCATACCCACACCCTGTACACCTGCAGACAGTAGCACCCACACCCTGTACACCTGTACACAGTAACACCCATTCGCTGTACCACTGAAGGATGCATCGTGTACAGATGTTGATGCTGTTTCCAGAAGAGTTCCTGTTATGACAAAAATTAGCAGATTCTGTAAACGTTTTTGTGATTAGTCAGTTTGCCAAATGAAGGCGGCTGATTGGTTGGTTTGTTCTGGCAGTTTTTTAAAGGCCTGGCGTCATCGGGGGCCTGGGCATGTTTTGACGAGTTTAACCGCATCGAGCTGGAGGTGCTGTCGGTGGTGGCGCAGCAGATCCTCTGCATTCAGCGGGCCATCGAGATGAAGATGGAGAGCTTCGACTTCGAGGGCACCGAGCTTCGCCTCAACCCCAACTGCTTCGTGGCCATCACCATGAACCCAGGATACGCTGGCCGCTCTGAGCTGCCCGACAACCTGAAGGTCCCTCCTCTTCTCCTCTCCTCCTCTCCTCCTGTTCTCCTCTCCTCTTCTCCTCTTCTCCTCCTGTTCTCCTCTCCTCCCCTCCTCTACTCCTCTCAGCCTGAAGGTCCCTCCTCTTCTCTCCTCTTGTCCTCCTCTTCTCTTCTTCTCCTCCTCTCCTTCTCTTCTCCTTTTCTCCTGTCCTCCAATCAGCCTGAAGGTCCCTCCTCTCCTCCTCTCCTCTCAGTCTGAAGGTCCTCTCCTCCTCTCAGCCTGAAGGACCCTCCTCTCCTCCTCTCAGCCTTTTTCCTTAATGTCTTTTTTTCATACTCTCTTTTAGCCTTTTCCTCACTAATCTTCCCCTTTTCTTCTTTTCCTCTCCTTTCTCCTATTGGTTGAATGCTGCTGCAGTCCTGTGAACGGCTGCTGTCCTGCGCAGCAGTCCTGTGATTGGTCCCTGTTCTGTTGCAGCAGTCTTGTGATTGGTTGCTGTCCTGCGCCGCAGTCCTGTGATTGGTTGCTGTCGTGTTGCAGGTGTTGTTCAGGACGGTGGCCATGATGGTCCCTAACTACGCGCTGATAGCAGAGATCTCGCTGTACTCCTACGGGTTCCTCAATGCCAAGCCGCTGTCGGTGAAGATCGTGATGACCTACAGACTGTGCTCTGAGCAGCTGTCCTCCCAGTTCCACTACGATTACGGCATGCGCGCTGTCAAAGCTGTCCTGGTGGCTGCCGGAAACCTTAAACTAAAGTTCCCAGATGAGAATGAAGATATCCTTGTAAGAGGTTTAAATGAAATGCCTCATATTTGTATGTATATATATTTATGTAGTTTATTGAAGTGACTTTCTTTTTACTTATCTGTACCTTTAGCTACTTCGCTCAATTAAGGACGTAAACGAGCCCAAGTTCCTGTCTCATGACATCCCGCTGTTTAACGGGATCACCAGTGACCTGTTCCCCGGGATCTCCCTGCCTGTGGCAGACTACCAGGTCAGTGAGTTTCCCCAGAGCACAGCCCGGTTAACCCTGCTTAAACAGGAAGCTCACTCTCTCCTCTTTTCTTCTCCCGTTCGCTGTTTCTCCTGTTCACTCTTTCTCCTGTTCACTCTCTTTCTCCTGTTCACTCTTTCTCCTGTTCACTCTCTTTCTCCTGTTCACTCTTTCTCTGTTCACCCTCCTCCTGTTCACCCTCCTTCTCCTGTTCACTCTTTCTCCTGTTCACTCTTTCTCTGTTCACTCTCTTTCTCCTGTTCACCCTCCTTCTCCTGTTGACTCTCTTTCTCCTGTTCACTCTCTCCTGTTCACTCTTTCTCCTGTTCACTCTCCTCCTGTTCGCTCTTTCTCCTGTTCACTCTTTCTCTGTTCACTCTCTTTCTCCTGTTCACCCTCCTTCTCCTGTTCACTCTCTTTCTCCTGTTCACCCTCCTTCTCCTGTTCACTCTCTTTCTCCTGTTCGCTCTTTCTCCTGTTCACTCTTTCTCCCGTTCAATAACTTTCTCCTGTTCTGTGTTGCTAATCGCAGCTCTTCCTGCAATGTGCCAGTGAATGCTGTCAGAACCACAATGTGCAGCCAACGCAGGTCTTTGTGGAAAAGATGATTCAGACGTACGAGATGATGATCGTGCGACACGGGTGAGTGCCCAGATCCAGAGACATGCACGTTAACATGTTAATTACCAACCGACAGACCAATCCTAATCAGCTCCATACATGAACATGTGCCTGTAGAGTTAGCCCCATATGTGTACTTTTAGCACATTGTCTGTGTGTGTGTGTGTGTGTGTGTGTGTGTGTGTGTGTGTGCTGGTGTGTCTGTCTGTGTGTGTGTGCGGGTGTGTGCTGGTGTGTCTGTCTGTGTGTGTGTGCGGGTGTGTCTGTCTGTGTGTGTGTGCGGGTGTGTGCTGGTGTGTCTGTCTGTGTGTGTGTGCGGGTGTGTGCTGGTGTGTCTGTGTGTGTGTGTGCGGGTGTGTGTGTATGTGTGCTGGTGTGTCTGTGTGTGTGTGTGTGTGTGTGCATGCGTGCGTGTGTGTGTGCGGGTTTGTCTGTGTGTGTGTGTGTGTGTGTGTGTGTGTGCGGGTGTGTGCTGGTGTGTCTGTGTGTGTGTGTGCGGGTGTGTGTGTGTGTGTGTGCTGGTGTGTGCTGGTGTGTGTGTGTGTGTGTGTGTGCTGGTGTGTGTGTGCGGGTGTGTGCTGGTGTGCGGGTGTGTGTGTGTGTGTGTGTTGGTGTGTGTTGGTGTGTGCTGGTGTGTGCTGGTGTTTCTGTGTGTGTGTGTGTGTGTGTGTGCGGGTGTGTGTGTGTGTGTGTGTGCGGGCAGGTTTATGTTGGTGGGAGAGCCTTTTGCGGGAAAGACCAAAGTGCTGCACGTCCTGGCGGACACGCTCACGCTGATGAACGAGAAAGGGTTCAACGAGGAGGAGAAAGTCCTGTTCCGCACTGTCAACCCCAAATCCATCACCATGGGCCAGCTGTTCGGGCAGTTTGACCCCGTTTCCCACGAGGTGAGGGACGCTGCGTTTACTCTGACCCCCCCCCTTTTCTGCTCAGTGTGGAGCCGATCGGGCGTGTCTTGGGCGGGGCCTCTGAGGTAGGGGTGTGTCTGTGCTGACAGCTGCCAGCGCAGGGGCTTCTGGGACAGCACTGGGAGGAGCTACTGCAGCTGATCAAAACAGCCTTGTGATTAGCCCAGAATGTGACCCCGCCTTCTCTGACCCCGCCCTCTGTTCTCTCGCAGTGGGCTGACGGAATCGTGGCCAACATGTTTCGGGAGTTTGCTTCTTCCGAAACGCCGGACAGGAAGTGGGTGGTGTTTGACGGACCCATCGACACGTTGTGGATTGAGAGCATGAACACAGTGCTGGACGACAACAAAAAGGCAGGAGTCCTGGCCCCGTCCTCACGGCTGTGAATGTGTGAATATGAACGTGTAAATGTTACTGTTTCTGACTGCTGTGCTTGTGAATGTGTGAATATGAATCTGTGAATTTTATTGTTTCCCTGACAGCTGTGCTTGATGAGTGGAGAAATCATCCAGATGTCCAATCAGATGAGTCTGATCTTTGAAGCCATGGACCTGTCCCAGGCCTCTGTACGTGTGGAGACCACACCTGTCTGACCACACCCTCACCTGCAGTGCACACCTGTCTGACCACGCCCTCAACTACAGTGCACACCTGTCTGACCACGCCCTCACCAGAGGTGCGTTCAAGTTCAGCGAATAAGGCGAACATTTGCAAACGTTTGCAAACTATTTCAAACTTTTTTCTGTTAGCTTTGTGTTCACCGCGAACGTTTGCAAACATAAGCGAACGGTCTGTAAAGGTATTTTGCCGCGAACAAAAATGGACGCTGGACTGAGGGAAATGTTCCCAGATGCATATTTCAATTGAAGATGCCACAGTGTGATCAGTTTTTTCAATAATGTTATTGCTAACGCTAGCCAATGTTATTATTGTTCGCTAGCTAGCTATTGTTTTTTTTTATCATTGATGATCACAGAAGCGGCTGTGAGTACAAACACTCTTGTCGCCATGTCTGAAATGTTTAATGCAAACAATTTGGAATGTTCGTAAAAAGCTGTTCAAATTGAACTGTTCAAAGAAATCATGTTCGCCACGAACATTCGCCTCTGTTCGCTGAACTTGAACGCACCTCTGCAGTGCACACCTGTCTGACCACACCCTCACCTGCAGTGCACACCTGTCTGACCACGCCCTCAACTGCAGTGCACACCTGTCTGACCACACCCTCACCTGCACTTGGTTGGTTGTGTGATTGACTGGTGTATTGATTGTGTGATTGGTTGGTTGGTGTATTGATTGGTTGTGTAATTGATTGTGTGATTGGTTGCTTGGTGTATATTGATTGTGTGATTGGTTGGTTGGTGTATATTGATTGTGTGATTGGTTGCTTGGTGTATATTGATTGTGTGATTGGTTGCTTGGTGTATATTGATTGTGTGATTAGTTGCTTGGTGTATATTGATTGTGTGATTGGTTGGTTGGTGTATATTGGTCGTGTGATTGGTTGGTTGGTGTATATTGGTCGTGTGATTGGTTGGTTTGTGTATATTGATCGTGTGATTGGTTGCTTGTGCCTGTCCAGCCGGCCACAGTGAGCCGCTGTGGGATGATTTACATGGAGCCGTCTCAGCTGGGCTGGGAGCCCCTCCTCACCTCCTGGCTCAACACTCTGCCTGAGCTGCTGCAGGCCCCAAACAACTCTGCCCTCCTCACACAGCTTTTCTATTGGCTGATCCCCCCGTCACTCAGGATGCTACGGAAACACTGCAGGGTGGGTCCCGCCCCTAGGGGTTTCTTTTGAGAGTCACCCCTCCTATACTCATCCCTGTACTCACCCTGAGAGTAACCCCTATACTCGCCCTTAGAGTATCCCCTATACTCAGTCCTAAACTCACCCCTATACTCAGTCCTAAACTCACCCCTATACTCAGTCCTAAACTCAGTCCTAAACTCACCCCTATACTCAGTCCTAAACTCACCCCTATACTCAGTCCTATACTCAGTCCTAAACTCACCCCTATACTCAGTCCTATACTCAGTCCTAAACTCACCCCTATACTCAGTCCTAAACTCACCCCTATACTCAGTCCTAAACTCACCCCTGTACTCACCCCTGTGCGTCCCCCCTACAGGAAGTGGTGACCACAAACAACAGCAACACCGTGGTGTCCCTGACACGCCTCTTTCAGATGCTGCTGACAGAACCTCTCAAGCAAGACTCCGCCCACAAGAACATCCGCATGTGGATCATGGTGGGTCTCCAGCTTTGGGGTGTGGGACAGTGAGATAGGCACCTACATAGCCTTTCCATCAAAACCCTGTTCAGCAGGTCTCACCACAGCACTGACCAGCAGATCTCACCACAGCACTGACCAGCAGATCTCACCACAGCACTGACCAGCAGATCTCACCACAGCACTGACCAGCAGATCTCACCACTGCACTGACCAGCAGATCTGTGTGTTGGGTGTAATGACAGGTTCTGCGGTTGACAGATTTTGACACTAAAAAGCTGCCTACTTTGTCCTTCTCTCATTTGGGAGGAGGTTTTGGGGCCGCGGGGTCTGTGAGGGTCTGTAACTCCTCCCCCCTCCCCGCTGCAGGGGGCTTTTGCCTTTTCCCTGGTGTGGTCTGTGGGGGGCAGCTGTGACACGGACAGTAGAGAGAAGTTCGATGAGTTCCTGAGGGAAATCCTCTCTGGGAAGATGGAGGAGCACCCTATTCCTGAGGAGGTGGAGAAATGGGAGTGTCCCTTTGAGGAGAAGGGCCTGGTGTATGACTACTCCTTTGAGGTACACTGTGTGTTTGTGCACTACTCCTTTGAGGTACAGTGTGATGCTGTGTCACACATGTGTGTGCGTGTGCATGTGCGTGTGTTTGTGTGTGTACATGTGTTTGTGTGTACGTACGTGTGTGTGTGGGTGTGTGTGTGTTTGTGCACTACTCTTTGAGGTTCAGTGTGATGCTGTGTCACACACGTGTGTGCGTGTGCCTGTGTTTGTGTGTGTACATGTGTTTGTGTGTACGTACGTGTGTGTGTGCATGTGTGCGCTACTCTGAGGTTCAGTGTGATGCTGTGTCACACACATGCGTGTGCGTGCGTTCCAGCACACGTGTCCGACTCCAGACAGCTGAATCTGTGTGCCTGTTTCAGTTTAAAGGACGAGGTCGTTGGGTTCCCTGGAATGAGGCGATCAAGAACATCAACCTGGGAGACAAGAACACCAAGGTGCAGGACATCATCGTCCCCACCATCGACACCGTGCGCTACACCTACCTGATGGACCTGTGCATCCAGTATGGAACGTAAGCTGGCCGCCGCCTGCGCCCTGCCCCACCCTGCCCTACCCAACCCTACCCTGGGGCAAAGCTGCAGTCCAACTGTTCCTTAGATAGCCCCTATCCAGACTGTGTCCATTCTCTCATTGGTTCCTTTGGCACCTCATGGTTGTGATGTTGTGATGTTGATTGGTTCCAGTGACGCAGTGAGTGTGATGTTGCCTCTGATTGGCTGTTGTAATGCTGTGATTGTGATGTTGTCTCTGATTGGTTCATTTGAAGGCCGCTGCTCTTCGTGGGCCCCACAGGCACAGGGAAGTCTGTGTACGTCAAAGAGAAACTCATGAACAACCTGGACAAGGACCGCTACCTTCCCTTTTTCATCAACTTCTCTGCTCGCACCAGTGCTAACCAGAGCCAGGTAAGGGCCTCTCTGTAGCACCTACACCAGCACTAACCAGAGCCAGGTAAGGGCCTCTCTGTCTCACCTACACCAGCGCTAACCAGAGCCAGGTAAGGGCCTCTCTGTAGCACCTACACCAGCACTAACCAGAGCCAGGTAAGGGCCTCTCTGTCCCATCTACACCAGCGCTAACCAGAGCCAGGTAAGGGCCTCTCTGTCTCACCTACACCAGCGCTAACCAGAGCCAGGTAAGGGCCTCTCTGTCTCACCTACACCAGCGCTAACCAGAGCCAGGTAAGGGCCTCTCTGTCTCACCTACACCAGCACTAACCAGAGCCAGGTAAGGGCCTCTCTGTCCCACCTACACCAGCACTAACCAGAGCCAGGTAAGGGCCTCTCTGTCCCACCTACACCAGCACTAACCAGAGCCACAGGACCCACCCGTCTCTCCCCCTCTCCACTCCTCTATCTCTGTCTCTCTGCTGGTGTTTTCCAGAACATCATCATGTCCCGTCTGGATAAGAGGCGTAAGGGTGTGTTTGGGCCGCCCATGGGGAAGAAGTGTGTGATATTTGTGGACGATATGAACATGCCGGCGCTGGAGCAGTTTGGAGCTCAGCCTCCTGTGGAGCTGCTACGACAGTACTTTGACCACGGCAACTGGTGAGGAGCACACACACTCATTATACAAACACACACACACACTATACACACACACACACACACACACGCACACACACACACTCATTATACAAACACACACACACTATACACACACACACACACACACACACACACACTCATTATACAAACACACACACACTATACACACACATACACACGCACACACACACACACTATACACGCACACAGTATACACACACACTACAGACACTACACACACACACACACACATTATACAAACACACACACACTATACACACACACACACTATACACGCACACAGTATACACACACACACACTCATTATACAAACACACACACACTATACACGCACACAGTATACACACACACACACTCATTATACAAACACACACACACTATACACACACACAGTATACACACACACACACACTCATTATACAAACACACACACACTATACACACACATACACACGCGCACACACACACACTATACACGCACACAGTATACACACACACTACAGACACTACACACACACACACACACACATTATACAAACACACACACACTATACACGCACACAGTATACACACACACACACTCATTATACAAACACACACACACTATACACACACATACACACGCGCACACACACACACTATACACGCACACAGTATACACACACACTACAGACACTACACACACACACACACACACATTATACAAACACACACACACTATACACACACATACACACGCACACACACACACACTATACACGCACACAGTATACACACACACTACAGACACTACACACGCACACACACACACACTATACACGCACACAGTATACACACACACTACAGACACTACACACACACACACATTATACAAACACACACACTATACACACACACAGTATACACACACACTACAGACACTACACACACACACACACACATACAAACACACACACACTATACACACACATACACACGCACACACACACACTATACACACACACAGTATACACACACACTACAGACACTACACACACACACACACACACACATTATACAAACACACACACACTATACACACACACACACACACTGTACACGCACACACTATACACACACACACTACAGACACCACACACACACACACACACACACTATACACACACACATACACACTATACACACACACATACAAGCAGACACACACACACACACACACTCACACACACACACACACCCTGCTGTCAGTATGATGGTGATTGGTTGGGTGCTGCAGGTATGACCTGAAGGACACGTCCACCATCACCCTGGTAGATCTGCAGCTGATCTCAGCCATGGGCCCCCCTGGCGGCGGCCGCAATGCCGTCACCCCCCGCTTCCTCCGCCATTTCAACATCTGCAGCATCAACACCTTCAGCGACAGCACCATGGTGCACATCTTCTCCCACATCGTCAGCTTCTACCTGCGCAACAGCGCCTTCCCGCCTGAGTACTTCACTGTGGGCAACCAGATCGTCGTGGCAACGATGGAGGTGAGTCTCTTTTTTTAATCACTGTCACCCTGATGCAAGGTGTGTAAGAATGCGGGGTGTGTCTGTTACAGGTAAGACTGGGAGGTGTGTCTGTTACAGGTGTGTAAGACTGGGAGGTGTGTCTGTTACAGGTGTGTTAGACTGTGAGGTGTGTCTGTTACAGGTGTGTTAGACTGTGGGGTGTGTCTGTTACAGGTGTGTAAGACTGTAAGATGTGTCTGGTACAGGTGTGTAAGACTGTATGGTGTGTCTGTTAGAGGTGTGTAAGACTGGGAGGTGTGTCTGTTACAGGTGTGTTAGACTGTGAGGTGTGTCTGTTACAGGTGTGTTAGACTGTGGGGTGTGTCTGTTACAGGTGTGTAAGACTGGGAGGTGTGTCTGTTACAGGTGTGTTAGACTGTGAGGTGTGTCTGTTACAGGTGTGTAAGACTGTAAGGTGTGTGTTATAGGTGTGTAAGACTGTGAGGTGTGTATGTTACAGGTGTATAAAAAGGCCATGCAGAACCTGCTGCCCACCCCTGCTAAGTCGCATTACACCTTTAACCTGCGGGATTTCTCGCGGGTGGTGCGCGGCTGCCTGCTGCTGCAAAAGGAGTCGCTGGAGAGCAAGCACACCATGATCCACCTGTTTGTGCACGAGGTCTTCCGCGTCTTCTACGACCGCCTGGTGGACGACAAGGACCGGGCGTGGCTGTACAAGCTGATGAACGACATCGTGAAGGAACATTTCCGAGAGAACTTTGATGCTGTGTTCAGCTATCTGAAACAAGACAACAGGCCTGTAAGAAATAACACACTATAATCCAACACACTATAACCTAACACACTTTAACCTGACACACTTTAACCTGACAAACTATGATTTAACATTCTGTAACCTAACACACTGTAACCTAATACACTTTGACTGTACTTTGGTTGTGTAGGTCATTGTGACGACATTTACACTGCTGTTGAATCCACTTTTTAAAAATCTAAATCTTTTGAACTGCTGTCCACCTGACCTGTTTGTGTGTGTGTGCGCGTGTTCATGTGTGCACACTTGTGTGCATGTGTGTACACTTGTGTGTGTGCATGTGTGTGTGTGTGTGCATACGTGTGCATGCATATGTGTCTGCACTTGTGTGTGCGTGTGTACGTGTGTGTCTGTGTCTGTGTGTGCGTGCGCACTTGTGTGCATGTGTGTGTGTGCGTGTGTGCATGCGTGTGTGTGTGTGCGCACATGTGTGCATGTGTGTGTGTGTGTGTGCATGTGTGTGCGTGCGCACTTGTGTGTGTGTGTGCGCGCACGCCCCTGTGCGTGTGTTGTGGGTAGCTGTGTGAGGAGGACATGCGGAACCTGCTTTTTGGGGACTACATGAACCCCGACCTGGAGGACAGCGAGCGTCTGTACGCTGAGGTGCCGTCCATGGACAGCTTCAGCCAGGTGGTGGAGCTCTGCCTGGACGAGTACAACCAGACCCACAAGAACCGCATGAACCTGGTCATCTTCCGGTAAGCGCGTGTCTGCACTCTGCCACAACAGTGCGCGAGAGGCAGCGGTTTTACTGCTTCTGCTCGGCCTGCCACATGCAGGGTACCGACAGAAAACCATGGAAAATCCTGGAAAACATTTACATCCTGGAAAGTTATGGAAAAGTCTAGGAAAGTATTCAAATATCCCTCTGTTTTTGGAAAGTCAGGGTAAATAATAAAAAATGGCATCTGTCAACTGAGGAGCCTGACGTCCTGTACTGCTGCCTGTGAGTCTTAAGGTCTGTATGCGGAAAACTCCAGGCTGTCCTGACCTGCAGCCCAAAACGTAGCCAGAAATGTCCTTAAAGTCAGACATTTGCCTTTAAAATGTCTCTGAAGATGAATGCAATGTGAATCTGCTGTGATAGGTACTGACCGCAGTACACCATCCAGCAGACAGGGGGCACTGAGCACTGCGGCCGGTATGGCGCTGTGTGCCGGGGTCATGTGACTCTCGGGCTTCAGCAGGTCAGAGGGCACCGCACAGGCTGGTGGGAAATGGAACTGAGAGCCTGGGCGCTAGCTTTTCTCTCTTCTGCTAGCTTCTGGAGGGTTTCAGTGTCTTCCTGGTTTTTAATGAGTTTTATTGATTATT
This sequence comes from Anguilla anguilla, assembly GCF_013347855.1. Taxonomy (NCBI): domain Eukaryota; kingdom Metazoa; phylum Chordata; class Actinopteri; order Anguilliformes; family Anguillidae; genus Anguilla; species Anguilla anguilla. Next base: position 367,054 of record NC_049211.1, read on the forward strand.
GATTGTGGTGTTATTGATTAGCCTGTGGAGTTATTATTGTTATTGAGTACTGATTAGCCGGTGGAGCTCTTGTTTTTGGTAAGCAGAGCGGTGCGCTGTCCACCCCTGCAGGTACGTTCTGGAGCACCTGTCCCGGATCAGCCGTGTTCTGAAGCAGCCGGGGGGGAACGCGCTCCTGGTGGGGGTGGGGGGCAGCGGGAGACAGTCGCTCACACGGCTCGCCACCTCCATGTCCAAGATGACCATCTTTCAGCCGGAAATCTCCAAGAGCTACGGCATGAACGAGTGGAGAGACGACCTGAAGGTACTGTCTCCTAGGTTACCACTTCCTGTATGACATCACAGTGCTGAAGGTACTGTCTCCCACCTTAACCACTTCTTGTATGACCTCACAGTGCTACATAAATGATGGAGCTGTGTTGTAACTGTGCTTTGCTCTGAGTGCACTGTGCTCAGACTGTGCTGTGACTGTGCTGTAACTGTACTGTGCTTTGCTGTGACTGTGCTATAACTATACTGTGCTGTAACTGTGCTTTGCTCTGAGTGTACTGTGCTCAGACTGTGCTGTTACTGTGCTGTGCTCTGAGTGCAGTGTGCTCAGACTGTGCTGTGACTGTGCTGTAACTACTGTGCTGTGCACAGACTGTGCTGTGACTGTGCTGTGCTTTGCTGTGACTGTGCTACAACTACTGTGCTGTAACTGTGCTTTGCTCTGAGTGCACTGTGCTCAGACTTTGCTGTGACTGCTGTAACTGTACTGTTCTGTAACTGTGCTTTGTTCTGAGTACACTGTGCTCAGACTGTGCTGTGACTGTGCTGTGACTGTACTGTAACTGTACTGTGCCGTGCTTAGACTGTGCTGTGACTGTGCTGTGCTCTGTGCAGCGCTTGCTGAAGAGTGCCGGTGTGAAGGGGGAGCAGACGGTGTTCCTGCTCACAGATGCCCAGATTAAGGAGGAGGCCTTCCTGGAGGATGTGGACAGCTTGCTGAACACGGGCGAAGTGCCCAACATCTTTGCTGTGGATGAGAAGCAGGAAATCATGGAGGTAAAACCAGGAGCCTCACCGACAGACTGTTCAGCTCCGCCCCGTTTACCATCAGCCAATCATTTTTCATTCCACCGCCCTGAAAGACATATATATATATATATATATATATCATCTCACTCTATATATATAGAGCTATATCTCCCACCCGCCCTTTCTCTTCTCTGTTTCTCTCCACCTCTTTTCCTTTCCCTCTCATTTTCTCTCTCCTCTCCTCTCTCTCCCTCACTACTGATTATTAGGAATGTCATAAAATATCGATGTAATGAATGTTGATTGACATGTTGTTGTATCGAGGAATATTTTCAGCATTGAGATGTATTAAAAATACAGTAAACTTAATTTTTTCTATTTTAGAGGGATTATTTACTCTCTTATGCCACATTATATCAGAAATAGCTATGTGTGCCATGGAGAAGACAAGTACCATATTCACATTGTGCTTATTGTGTTATATTGAAAACAATTGCATAAAAAGAGGTTAAACTTCCATTTAAAGACTGAAGTGAATCAATAGGCTCAGTGTGGCTTAAGAAGGTAAATAATCCCTCAAGACATTAAAAGCACCCTTAAGAAAAATTAGCAGCTTGTTAAAATTGCGATTGTGGTTGAGCAGGGGGCCTCAGGACCGAGTTTGGGAACCCCTGGACTGGACTATAAACCTTCTTTCCTCACTTGTACCGTAGTAGCCTATAATGGGTAGTGGGCCTTACAGAAGTTATGTTTCGAATTCAGTTTGATTCCAGTGTTTTCTGTATCCTGCTCTTATGATGATTATTGGAGAAAATGTGCAGCTGAACAGGAACAGGGTGTTATTTCTATCTATGAGTAGGTTTTGCCTAAATCAGCAAAAACAAAACACGCCCTTGTAGGCTGAATGCGTACGTTAATAACACATTTGCATTACATGAGGTTTTGTTGCCATTCTTCCTGCAGTGATTCTGAGCATTATTATTACCATTATTATAGGGAATATGGAGTAAACTGAATTAAGCTGTCTGAGTCTCAGTTCTGTCCCCCCCTTGGCCCCCCCCAGGCGGTGCGGCCCGTGGCCCAGGCGGGCAGCCGGGACGCAGAGCTCAGCCCGCTGGCGCTCTTCGCCTTCTTCGTGACGCGCTGCCGGGAGAACCTGCACATCGTGGTGGCGTTCAGCCCCATCGGCGACGCCTTCCGCAACCGCCTGCGCCAGTTCCCCTCCCTCATCAACTGCTGCACCATCGACTGGTTCCAGGTCTGCCCCCCCTCACCACCGCCGGCAGGCTGTGTGCCCCGCCCCCCCCCCCCCCCAGGCTCTGTGCCCCCGCCGACCCGCCCCCCAACCCCCCAGGCTCTGTGCCCCCCCCCGACCCTCCCCACCACAGCCGGCAGGCTGTGTGCCCCCCCCCCCCCCCCCAGGCTCTGTGCCCCCCCCCCCCCCCAGGCTCTGTGCCCCCCCCCCGACCCTCCCCATCACCGCCGGCAGGCTGTGTGCCCCCCCCCCCCCCCCCCGAGGCTCTGTGCCCCCCCCGACCCTCCCCACCACCGCCGGCAGGCTGTGTGCCCCCCCCCCCCAGGCTCTGTGCCCCCCCTGACCCCTCCCCCCCAGGTGCTCTAAATCCCCCTCCCCTCCCCGCTCTGTATATTTGTAAAAATATTGATTTAATGTGTTTGCATTCGGACATTACTCCTCCATATGCGGTTTTCCACTGGTGGTGTCGGGTGCGACAATCCTGCCAAGTATTCAGAAACGATGACCCACACACATTGGGTGCCCAATGCGGAATAGCAAGCGTCTAAAATCCACAAAGCATCTTTAAGATTCGGTTAGATATGCTACTCAATATTACCATGTCAGGTGGCATTGTTGGTTGTCTCTAGGCAGTCTTCTTTCTCCAAAATACACTACAGCTGGATTGTCTTCGAAGAGAAATGAGCAGTCGATGTGCTGGTAGTAGCCTAATGGCTTAGTTTCGAGTGGATCCCTGGTATTTGTAGTGTGACTTTTGCGACCACCAATAACCACAGATGTCGCCAAATCCACCAGAACTGAAATATTAAGGATAGCCGCTTGACCCAGCTCCACCGTGTGATAATTAACACCCTGGGTGCACTTCCAGCCCTGGCCAGAGGAGGCGCTGGAGCGAGTGGCCTACAAGTTCCTGGAGAGCCTGGAGCTGAGTGACCACGAGCGGCAGGAAGTCATCATACTCTGCAAGACCTTCCACACCTCTGCCATTAACCTGTCTCACAGGTGAGCCCCGCCCCCCCGTACAGCCACACCTCCATCATTAACCTGTCCCACAGGTGAGCCCCGCCCCCATACGGCCACACCTCTACTATTAACCTGTCCCACAGGTGAACCCTGCCCCCCCATACAGCCACACCTCCGCCATTAACCTGTCCCACAGGTGAGCCCTGCCCCCCCGTACAGCCACACCTCCACTATTAACCTGTCCCTCAGATGAGCCCCCCCCCCGCCCCCCCGTACGGCGCTCAGTGCTGCAGAACTGACCCAGTGCTGCCTCCGCAGGTTCCTGTCTGAACTGGGACGCCACAACTACGTCACTCCCACCTCCTACCTGGAGCTGATCGCCGCCTTCCGCCAGCTCCTCACTCAGAAACGCGATGCCGTCATGAGAGCCAAGAAACGCTACACCAACGGCCTGGACAAGCTGGCCTTCGCCGAGTCCCAGGTGCCCCAATGCAGGCGATCGCAGTGATGTAATACTGTGATGTAATGCAGGGGATCGCACTGCTGCCACAGTGATGTAATACTGTGATATAATGCAGGGGATCGCACTGCTGCCACAGTGATGTAATGCGGTGATGTAATACTGTGGATCACACTGCTGTCGCGGTGATGTAATACAGTGATGTAATGCAGTGAATTAATGCAGTGGACTGCAGTGGATTGCACTGCTGGCGCAGTGATGTAACGCAGTGACGTAATGCGGTCATGTAATACTGTGATATAACGCAGTGATGTATTGCAGTGCTGGTGCAGTGATTTATTGCAGTGGATCACATCGCCCTCTGTAGGTGAGTGAGATGAAGAAGGAGCTGGTTGACCTGCAGCCGAAACTGGAGGTGGCCAAAGTGGAGAACAACAACATGATGAAGGTGGAGCCATTTCACCCATGATTCGCCATTTCACCCATGTTTCAGCATTTATAACTGTCTGTCTGACTGTATTCTTATTATTGTTATTATTGTTACTTTTTAAATTTGTAATTTTGAGAGAGAGACATACACTTCAGTTTTGAGAGTGATCGTCATCCCGCCTGCCCTGTATCTGACGGTTGTCATGGCGATGTGTGCAGGTGATCGAGGTGGAGTCGGTGCAGGTGGAGGCGAAGAGTAAGCTGGTGCGGGTGGATGAGGAGGCGGCCACGCTGAAGGCCGGGGAGGCCCAGGCGCTGAAGGACGAGTGTGAGAGCGACCTCGCTGAGGCCATCCCCGCCCTCGAGGCAGCGCTGTCTGCCCTCGACACGCTAAAGGTGCGCCCCCAACACGCCCTGCATACCCCCCCAACATGCCCTGCATACACGCCCGACACGCCCTGCATAAACCCCCAACATGCCCTGCATACTCCCCCAACATACCCCAACTCGTCCTGCATACGCCCCCAACACGCCCTGCATACTCCCCCAGCACGCCCTGCATACACCCCCGACACGCCCCAACATGCCCTGCATACGCCCCCAACACACCCCAACTCGTCCTGCATACTCCCCCAACATACCCCAACTCGTCCTGCATACGCCCCCAACATGCCCTGCATACTCCCCCAGCACGCCCTGCATACGCCCCCGACACGCCCTGCATACTCCCCCAGCACGCCCTGCATACACCCCCGACACGCCCTGCATCCGCCCCAACACACCCCAACATGCCCTGCATACGCCCCCAACACACCCCAACACGCCCTGCATACGCCCCCGACACGCCCTGCATACTCCCCCAGCACGCCCTGCATACACCCCCGACACGCCCTGCATCCGCCCCCAACATGCCCTGCATACGCCCCCAACACACCCCAACACGCCCTGCATACGCCCCCTGACACGCCCTGCATGCCCCCCCAACACGCCCTGCATACCCCCCCAACATGCCCTGCATACGCCCCCGACACGCCCTGCATACCCCCCCAACATGCCCTGCATACACGCCCGACACGCCCTGCATAAACCCCCAACATGCCCTGCATACTCCCCCAACATACCCCAACTCGTCCTGCATACTCCCCCAACATACCCCAACTCGTCCTGCATACGCCCCCAACATGCCCTGCATACTCCCCCAGCACGCCCTGCATACGCCCCCGACACGCCCTGCATACTCCCCCAGCACGCCCTGCATACACCCCCGACACGCCCTGCATCCGCCCCAACACACCCCAACATGCCCTGCATACGCCCCCAACACACCCCAACATGCCCTGCATACGCCCCCTGACACGCCCTGCATGCCCCCCCAACACGCCCTGCATACCCCCCCAACATGCCCTGCATACGCCCCCGACACGCCCTGCATACCCCCCCAACATGCCCTGCATACGCCCCCGACACGCCCTGCATACGCCCCCAACACACCCTGCATACCCCCCCGACATGCCCTGCATATGCCCCCGACATGCCCTGCATACCCCCCCAACATGCCCTGCATACGCCCCCGACACGCCCTGCATACGCCCCCAACACACCCTGCATACCCCCCCGACATGCCCTGCATATGCCCCCAACATGCCCTGCATACTCCCCCAGCACGCCCTGCATTCGCCCCAACACACCCTGCATACCCCCCCGACATGCCCTGCATATGCCCCCGACGCCCTGCATACGCCCCCAACATGCCCTGCATACGCCCCCAACACGCCCTGAATACCCCCCCAACATGCCCTGCATACGCCCCCGATGCCCTGCATATACCCCCGACGCCCTGCATACGCCCCCGACACGCCCTGCATACGCCCCCAAACACGCCCTGCATACCCCACAACACGCCTTGCATACGACCCCGACACGCCCTGCATACGCCCCCAAACACGCCCTGCATACCCCAAAACACGCCCTGCATACGCCCCCAACACACCCCAACACACCCTGCATACGCCTCCGACACGCCCTGCATACCCCCCCCGACACGCCCTACATACGCACACCCAACACCCCTCTGCATGAAGCATCTCTGTGTTTACAGCCGTCTGACGTTACCATAGTGAAGTCCATGAAGAACCCCCCCTCAGGCGTGAAGCTGGTGATGTCAGCCGTCTGTGTGATGAAGGAGATCAAGCCGGAGAAGATCACTGACCCTGCGGGGAAAGGACAGAAGGTTCGATTCTGTGCAGAAATGTCAGCAGTCAGGAGGTGGTCTCAGCTCATTGCAGACTGAGGGGAGAAGGTCTGACTTGAAGGTCATTCAGTTGGGCACAATCTTAGGCTTTCTGGTCACCTGAGCAGGTGTCACTCATGTTTAACTCTTTATCCCTTTGGATTGTGTTGTTGTACTGCACACTGCAGTCTTGTTTTTTATGACTGTATTTGGTGCTGAAGTCATGGCTGCAATAAGAGCTGGTGCTGATGGTGTAGTTACATGTCACAGCCTCAGGGTGGCGCATAAGCAGTGTGTAAGTGCTGTGAATTCTCTTATATTCCTCAGATACTTGACTATTGGGGCCCGAGTAAGAAGCTGCTGGGAGACATGAATTTCCTGAGAGATTTGAGAGAGTACGACAAGGACAACATCCCTGTGAGACTGCCCGACATGTGCCTTCCCTGCTCCTAATGTTTCATCTGACGTAACACCATAAGAGTAGCAATTCATCTGAAAAATTATTACTAGTTCCCTGCAATCCGTTTCCTTTGATATCACTGAATGAGGTAGATATGACTGTGTACAGAGTAAATGGTAAATGGTAAATGGACTGCATTTATATAGCGCTTTTATCCAAAGCGCTTTACAATTGATGCCTCTCATTCACCAGAGCAGTTAGGGGTTAGATGTCTTGCTCAGGGACACTTCGACACGCCCAGAGCGGGGATCAAACCAGCAACCCTCCGACTGCCAGACAACCTCTCTTACCTCCTGAGCTATGTCGCCCATCGCTCTCTCTAAATGTGTATGGGGTAGATCTATATATATATTTGATATCACTGTATAGGGTTGATATCAGTGTATATGATTCAGGTCACTACGTGTGGGGTGTACATGGTGGATTTCTTCCTGTATGATGTTGATATGACTGTAGCAGATTAATCTGGGTGTGTATTTGCCAGACCTCTCTGAGTGTGTGTGGCGCTGTTTGTGGCAGGTGCCGGTCATGGCTAAAATCCGCAGTGAGTACATGAGTAACCCCGACTTTGACCCAACCAAAGTGGCCAAAGCTTCGGGTGCTGCAGAGGGTCTGTGCAGGTGGATCACAGCCATGGAGGTGTACGACAGAGTGGCCAAGGTACATACCCTCTACATCCCTACTCTAGTGGTGCCTACTCTACTGGTACCTTCTCTAATGGTACCTACTCTACTGGTGCCTACTCTAGTGTTACCTACTCTACTGGTGCCTACTGTAGTGGTACCTACTCTACTGGTGCCTACTCTACTGGTACCTACTCTACTGGTACCTACTCTACTGATACCTTCTCTAATGGTACCTACTCTATTGGTACCTACTCTACTGGTGTCCACTGTAGTGGTACCTATTCTGCTGGTGCCTAATCTACTGGTGCCTACTGTAGTGGTACCAACTCTACTGGTACCTACTGTAGTGGTACCTACTCTACTGGTGCCTACTCTAGTGGTACCTACTCTACTGGTGCCTACTGTAGTGGTACCTACTTTACTGGTACCTACTCTAGTGGTGCCTACTCTACTGGTGCCTACTCTAGTGGTGCCTACTCTACTGGTGCCTACTCTAGTGGTACCTACTCTACTGGTGACAGTGGCAGTCCCACAGCGCAGCCGGTTCAGGCTCTTTGATGTCGTTTTCCCGCCCCAGGTTGTGGCTCCTAAGAAGGCCAACCTTCTGGAGGCCCAGGAGTCGCTGGCCACCACCATGGCCCTGCTGAATGAGAAGAGGGCGGAGCTTAAGGAGGTGGAGGACCGGCTGGCCGCCCTGCAGCGCACCTTTGAGGAGAAGACGGAGGAGAAGGCGCAGCTGGAGCTGCAGGTGGAGCTCTGCGCCAGTAAGCTGGAGAGAGCAGAGAAACTCATCGGGGGACTGGGGGGCGAGAAGACTAGGTATGCATGCTAACCCTGACCTGTGGGTGTGTTTGTGTGTGAGTGTGTGTGTGTGTGTGAGAGTGCATGTGTGGTGTGTATGTGTGTGTTTGTGTTAGAATGTGTGCATGCATGTCTGTGTAACTGGTTCTTTAAGAGCAGGTATCTGCCCCATGCAGGTGGTCCATTGCAGCAGATGACCTGCAGAACATCTACGACAACCTGACAGGTGATGTGCTGATCTCCGCTGGGGTCATCGCCTACCTGGGGGCCTTTACCTCTGCGTTCCGCCAAGACTGCTCCAGGAACTGGACCCAGCTCTGCAAGGTGCCGCACCTTACTAGCTAACAGACACTCACCTGTCACAGTTTTATAGAGAGAGACACAGCTATGACACACAGAAGAGTTTTATAGAGAGGCCATCATAATGTGACCGTATTTACATTACATTACATTACATTCATTTGGCAGACGCTTTTATCCTTTTAATGTACTTATGATTCTTTGAAATCCACATGCAGTCCAGGGACATTCCGTCTTCAGATGACTTCTCGTTGAGTAAAACTCTGGGTGACCCCATTAAGATCCGAGCCTGGAACATCGCAGGTCTGCCCACCGACAGCTTCTCCATCGACAACGGCGTCATCGTCAGCAACTCCCGGAGATGGTGAGCCGGTCTCTCAGAGGAGCCAAACAGACTGTGATTATGCCCCAGGATGACTTATATTTCACTGGCTGGTTTTGTTAATGATTGACACCATGTGTGTGTGTGTGTGTGTGTGTGATTCCCTGCCTGGTGTGTTTTTTCTTCAGGCCACTGATGATTGACCCTCAGGGTCAGGCTAACAAGTGGGTGAAGAACTCTGAGAAGGACAATAAGCTGAGCATTATCAAGCTCACAGACTCCGACTACATGAGGACTCTGGAAAACTGCATCCAGTTCGGCACCCCCCTGCTTCTGGAGAACGTGGGGGAGGAACTGGACCCTTCACTGGAACCCCTGCTGCTCAAGCAGACCTTCAAACAGGGTACTAACCTAAAACAGGGCACTGCATGGTACTAACCTACAAACAGGGTACTAACCTACCTAACCTACAAACAAGGTACTGTACGTTACTAACCTACAAACAGGGTACTTACCTAGAAACAGGATACTGCACAGTACTTACTAAAATAGGGTAAGCCATGCTAATGATAATCCTGAATGTGGAATGGCACCACAGTGCAGTTTTAAAAGAGACTATTGGTAGGCCATAGTCAAACGTGGGACTTGGTGTTTTGTGTATGAGTTGAAGCTATCCCATCAGGCCACTGAATCCCTGCCTGTGAGTGAGAGAGTGTGGGTCACTCAGTTGTATTTCTGACCCCTGTAGGAGGCATGGATTGCATCAGACTGGGCGAGAGCGTGATTGAGTACTCATGTGATTTCCGCTTCTACATCACCACCAAGCTGAGGAACCCACACTACCTGCCTGAGCTGGCCACCAAGGTCTCCCTGCTCAACTTCATGATCACCCCCGAGGGCCTGGAGGACCAGCTGCTGGGCATCGTGGTGGCCAAAGAGAGGTACGGTTTAAAGCTTTCCTGCTCCTGGCACACAAACTACTGACGCCCCTCATACCCCTGATGCCCTGCAGGTGATTACTATTTAGTACACATTTCCTGGGTGGTGATTAGTATATAGAACATTTTCCATTGGTGGTGATTAGTATTTAGAACAAATTTACTTGTTGATAATTAGTCTGAAGTGTAGTTTCCCTTGGTGGTGATTAGCATTTAGTACAGATTTCCTCGTTGGTGATTAGTATGTAGTGTTGTTTGTGTCTGGTGGTGATTAGTATGTAGTGTGGTTTCTCTCTGGTGGTGATTAGTATGTAGTGTGGTTTCTCTCTGGTGGTGATTAGTATGTACATTACATTACATTCATTTGGCAGACGCTTTTATCCAAAGCGACGTACAAAAAAGTGCATTTCATGGTCGTAGACAACTGCTGAACACGGGTTCAGTAAGGTACAATTACTTATTTTGTACAGCTATTTCTAGCTGAGAAGAATGAACACTATTCTGGTCTAACATCTGCAAAGCCAACTAGGCAGAAGAATAAGCTACAGTATTAGGACAAATACAAATTACCAAGAAGTGCAGGGATGGGGCAACATGTAACAAGTGACAGGAAAAAGGGCTTTTTAAAATTTTTTTTAATTATACAGCGTGGTAGTGGTTAGTCTAGGTATAGTCTGAAGAGATGAGTCTTCAGGCCACGGCGGAAGATGGATAGTGAGGGGGAGGTTCGGAGAGGGACGGGGAGTTCGTTCCACCACTGGGGAGCTAGGGTGGAGAAGCTCTGTGATCCCTTTGGGCGGGTGGGTGGGGTTACAAGGCGCCCTGCTGCCGCAGAGCGGAGTGGTCGCGCAGGCACATAGAATTGAGTCATGTCCTGCAAGTAGATGGGGGCTGTCCTGTTGGCAGCAGTGTAGGCAAGGGTCAGGGCTTTGAACCGGATCCTGGCAGCGACCGGTAGCCAGTGAAGTGATCGCAGCAGAGGAGTGACGTGGGAGAATTTGGGGAGGTTGTAGATGAGTCGGGCAGCGGCATTCTGAATCATCTGTAGTGGCTGTATGGCACAAGCTGGCAGGCTTGCAAGGAGTATGTAGTGTGGTTTCTTGTGGTGGTGATTAGTATGTGGTGTGGTTTCTCTCTGGTGGTGATTAGTATGTAGTGTGGTTTGTCTCTGGTGGTGATTAGTATGTAGCGTGGATTCTCGTAGTGGTGATTAGTATGTAGTGTGGTTTCTCGTAGTGGTGATTAGTATGCAGTGTGGTTTCTCTCTGGTGGTGATTAGTATGTAGTGTGGATTCTTGTAGTGGTGATTAGTATGTAGTGTGGTTTCTCTCTGGTGGTGATTAGTATGTAGTGTGGTTTCTCTCTGGTGGTGATTAGTATGTAGTGTGGTTTCTCTCTGGTGGTGATTAGTATGTAGTGTGGTTCCTCATGGTGGTGATTAGAATGTAGTGTGGTTTCTTTCTGGTGGTGGTTAGTATGCAGTGTGGTATCTTGTGGTGGTGATTAGTATGCGCTTGCAGACCGGAGCTGGAGGAGGAGAGGAATGCCCTGATCCTTCAGTCGGCCACCAATAAGAAGCAGCTGAAGGAGATAGAGGACAGGATCCTGGAGACGCTGCATTCTGAGGGAAACATCCTGGAAGACGAGAGTGCCATTCAGGTCCTGGACTCCGCCAAAATCATGTCCAATGAGATCACAAAGAAGCAGCAGGTGGGTAATGGAACAGAAGAGTGTTTGTCAGAGAATGAGAGAGAAGGAGACAAGAGTGGTGCTGTGCTCAGTGATTCTGTACTCACTGGTGCTGTACTTTGTGATTCTGTAGTCAGTGGTTCTGTGCTCACTGGTGCTGTACTCAGTGGTGCTGTACTCAGTGATTCTGTACTCAGTGGTTCTGTGCTCTCTGGTGCTGTACTCACTGGTGCTGTACTCAATGACTCTGTGCTCAGTGGTGCTGTGCTCAGTGACTCTGCTCACTGGTGCTGTACTCATTGATTCTGTGCTCAATGGTGCTGTGCTCAGTGATTCTATGCTCAGTGGTGTTGTGCTCAGTGATGCTGTGTTCAGCAGTGCTGTACTAAATGGTGCTGTACTCAGTGGTTCTGTACTGAGTAATGCTGTACGAAATGGTGCTGTACTCAGTAGTACTTATTGGTGCTGTACTTAGTGGTACTATACTCAGTGGTGCTGTGCTCAGTGATTCTGTACTCAGTTATGCTGTGCTGAGTGGTTCTGTGCTCTGTGGTGCTGTACTAAGTGACTCTGCACTCAGTGGTGCTTGCTCAGTGGTGCTGTACTCAATCGTGCTGTGCCCAGTAGTGCTGTACTTCGTGGCTCTGTACTCAGTGGTGTTGTACCTAGTGGTGCTTAGTGGTTCTGTACTCAGTAGTGCTTTGCTAGCCCTGATTGCCTTGCCTGCTCTCCTGTTGTCAGATTGCTGAAAAGACGGAGGTAAAGATTGCGGAATCGAGGGAGGGCTACAGGCCGATTGCCAAACACTCCTCCATCCTGTTCTTCAGCATCGCAGACCTGGGCAACATTGACCCCATGTACCAGTACTCCCTCACCTGGTTCGTCAACCTGTACATCAGCTCAATCCAGGAGAGGTGAGCCCAGCTCAGGCCCAGCCAGGCCTAAATCAGTCTGTCCCCTGTGCGGTACATCCTCAGAGCCAGATAATCACACACCCACCCCATCCCATTATGAACACACTCTGCTGAGCTTGGGTTGGTGGAAAACCCTACAACTCTTTGATCAGGTCACACTTTCCCGTATAGTAATTGGCCTGTTTTGTTTAAATCCAGGGGAAAGTCCAAGGTTTTGGAGAAGAGGCTGCGGTTCCTGATCGATCACTTCACCTACAACCTGTACTGCAACGTGTGCCGCTCGCTGTTCGAGAAAGACAAGCTGCTCTTCTCCTTCCTGCTCTGCTCCAACCTCCTCCTGTGAGTGCCTGCTCTGACTGTGCTACCTGTGTGGTACCTGCAGGGGTGACTGTGCTACCTGTGTGGGGCCTGCTCTGACTGTGCTACCTGTGTGGGACCTGCAGGGGTGACTGTGCTACCTGTGTGGGACCTGCAGGGGTGACTGTGCTACCTCTGTGGGGCCTGCTCTGACTGTGCTACCTGTGTGGGACCTGCAGGGGTGCCTGTGCTACCTGTGTGGGGCCTGCTCTGACTGTGCTACCTGTGTGGTACCTGCAGGGGTGACTGTGCTACCTCTGTGGGGCCTGCTCTGACTGTGCTACCTGTGTGGGACCTGCAGGGGTGACTGTGCTACCTGTGTGGGGCCTGCTCTGACTGTGCTACCTGTGTGGGACCTGCAGGGGTGACTGTGCTACCTGTGTGGGACCTGCAGGGGTGCCTGTGCTACCTGTGTGGGGCCTGCAGGGGTGACTGTGCTACCTGTGTGGGGCCTGCAGGGGGTGCCTGTGCTACCTGTGTGGGACCTGCAGGAGGTGCCTGTGCTACCTGTGTGGGACCTGCAGGAGGTGACTGTGCTACCTGTGTGGGGCCTGCAGGGGGTGCCTGTGCTACCTGTGTGGGACCTGCAGGGGGTGACTGTGCTACCTGTGTGGGACCTGCAGGAGGTGCCTGTGCTACCTGTGTGTGGCCTGCAGAGGGTGCCTGTGCTTCCTGTATGGGGCCTACAGGGGTGCCTGTGCTACCTGTGTGGGGCCTGCAGGAGGTGCCTGAGCTACCTGTGTGTGGCCTGCAGGAGGTGCCTGTGCTACCTGTGTGGGGCCTGCAGGGGGTGCCTGTGCTACCTGTGTGGGGCCTGCAGGGGGTGCCTGTGCTACCTGTGTGGGGCCTGCAGGGGGTGCCTGTGTGACCTGAGGGCCTGTTCCCACAGGGCTAAGCGGGAGATCGATTACGCAGAGTTCATGTTCCTGCTGACGGGCGGGGTGGGGCTGCAGAACACCGTGCCCAATCCCGACCCCAGCTGGCTGCAGGACAAGAGCTGGGATGAGATCTGCAGAGCCAGCGACCTGCCGGGCCTGCGGGGCTTCAGGTACCAAGGGCCACGCCCGCAGCTACAGCCATGCCCACAGATATAGCCACGCCCACAGCCACACCAACGCCCACGCCCACAGCTATAGCCACACCCATACCCACAACCACAACCAAAGCCACACCCACACGCAGAGCTACAGCCAGAGCCACACCCACAGCTATAACCACGCCCATACCCACAACCAGAGCCACACACACCCCCACACCCACATCCACACCCAGAGCTACAGCCAGAGCCACACCCACAGCTATAGCCACACCCGCACCCACAACCACAACCAGAGCCACACCCACAGCTATAGCCACGCCCATACCCACAACCACAACCAGACTCACACCCACGGCCACGCCTGCAGCTAAAGCCACGCCCACAGATATAGCCACGCCCACAGCCACACCAGCGGCCACACCCACAGCTATAGCCACGCACACAGCCACACCCATGCCCACAGCCAGAGCCACACCCACACTTACACCCACAGCCACAACCAGAGCCACGCCCACAGCTACAGCCACACCCACAGCCAGAGCCACACCCACACGCAGAGCTACAGCCAGAGCCACACCCACAGCTATAGCCACTCACACAGCCAGAGCCACACACAGACATGCACAGAGCCACAGAGTAATACAGTGATCTATACCATTTCTTTCGTCCAGTCTCCTAATGTTCAGTGTCGTTCAGCTTGTGAAGATGCTTCTGATCTCATGGTGAAATGCTGTGTTTAGAGAGTTTTTCAGTGAGAACCCAGAGAGTTTCCAGCAGATTTACGACAGTAAGGAGCCCTACAACATGCCACTGCCCAGCCCCTGGAGCGATCGACTCAACCACCTGCAAAAGATGATCGTGTACCGATGCCTGCGTCCCGACAAGGTCAGCCCCCCCCCCCCCCCCAAAAAAAAACACCCCCCTCCCTGCTACCGATGCCTGCATCCTGACAAGGTCAGCCCCCCCGCCTCCTCCCCAAAACACCTCCCTCCCTGATGGAATGCAGCAGGGACTCATCATTCATTGTTTATAGACTGTTTACAGAGTGCTCACTGTCTTAGAATTATGGACTGTAGCAGCAATTACACTTATTGCAGTGATCACTCGTTTATATTGATAGATTGTAACTGATAGATTCTAACAGATTGTAATAGGTAATAACTTTTCTATTGATAGATCATAACTGTTAGATTATAGCAGATTATAACAGGTTATAACTTTTGTGTTGATAGATAGATTAGCTCTTGTTATTTATAGATTGTTCCGGCAATCTCTAACTACGTGACGGATAACCTGGGGAAGAAGTTTGTGGAGCCGCCGCCGTTCGACCTGACGAAGAGCTACACGGACTCCAACTCCACCGTGCCGCTGGTGTTCGTGCTGTCACCCGGCGCCGACCCCATGGCCAGTCAGTACCGCCCACTTTCCCTGCCTGACCAATAAAAACGCAGCGTGTGTGCGCTGGTGTGTAAACGCAGTGTGTGTACGCACTGGTGTGAGCTGGCGGTGTGTAAACGCAGTGTGTGTGCGCACTGGTGTGAGCTGGGCGGTGTGTAAACGCTGTGTGTAAACCTGGCGGTGTGTAAGCGCAGTGTGTGTGCGCACTGGTGTGAGCTGGCGGTGTGTAAACGCTGTGTGTAAACCTGGCGGTGTGTAAGCGCAGTGTGTGTGCGCACTGGTGTGAGCTGGCGGTGTGTAAACGCAGTGTGTGTGCGCAGTGTGTGTGTGCGCAGTGTGTAAACCTGGCGGTGTGTAAACGCAGTGTGTGTGCGCAGTGTGTAAACCTGGCGGTGTGTAAACGCAGTGTGTGTGCGCACTGGTGTGAGCTGGCGGTGTGTAAACGCAGTGTGTAAACCTGGCGGTGTGTGTTTCCCTGTGCCTCAGGCCTGCTGAAGTTCGCCAATGATAAGAACATGGGCGGAGCCATGTTCCAGTCCATCTCGCTGGGCCAGGGCCAGGGCCCCATCGCCGCCCGCATGATCCGCGCGGCCATGAGTGAGGGCACCTGGGTGTGCCTGCAGAACTGCCACCTGGCCGTGTCCTGGATGACCACGCTGGAGAAGATCTGTGAGGACCTCAGCCCCGAAACCTGCCACCCCGACTTCCGCCTCTGGCTCACCAGCTACCCCTCCCCCAAGGTACCACCCCGCCCACAAACCCCACCCACAGACCCGCCCACACACTGACCCCACCCACAGACCCGCCCACAAACCGCACCCACAGACCCGCCCACACACTGACCCCACCTACAGACCTGCCCAAAAACCCCACCCACAGACCCGCCCACAAACCCCACCCACAGACCCGACCCACACACTCACCCCACCCACAGACCCGCCCACAAACCCCACCCACAGACCCGCCCACACACTCACCCCACTGACACAGTGAGCCACCTCCCCACAGACTGACCTACTTCCTGACTGACATACCCATAGAGTGCTGTAAAAAGACTGTGTTTTCTAGAACCTGTTTGTATTCTGTGGAACCTGTGTACATGCTGTGGAACCCATGTGTTGTGTTGTAGAACCTGTGTGGGCTGTAGAACCTGTGCTGTAAAACCCGTGTGTGCTGTGGAACTTGTGTGAGCTGTAGAACCGGTGTGCTGTAGAACCTGTGCTGTGTGCTGTGGAACCCATGTGTGTGCTGTAGAACCCGTGTGTGTATTGTGGAACCCGTGTGTGCTGTAGAACCCGTGTGTGTATTGTGGAACCTGTGTGTGCTGTAGAACCCGTGTGTGTATTGTGGAACCCGTGTGTGCTGTAGAACCTGTGCTCAGCAGCACTGCTGGGTTTTGTCAGTTTCCAGTGACCATCCTGCAGAACGGGGTGAAGATGACCAACGAGCCGCCGACAGGCCTGAGACTGAACCTGCTGCAGTCCTACCTGACCGACCCCGTGTCTGACCCCACCTTCTTCGAGGGTTGCCCTGAGAAACAGCCGGTCAGTGCAGATCCTTCACTACAGACACACAGCCAGTCAGTGCAGATCCTTCACTACAGACACACAGCTGGTCAGTGCAGATCATTCACTACAGACACACAGCTGGTCAGTGCAGATCCTTCACTACAGACACACAACACAGCTGGTCAGTGCAGATCATTCACTACAGACACACAGCCGGTCAGTGCAGATCCTTCACTACAGACACACAGCTGGTCAGTGCAGATCCTTCACTACAGACACACAACACAGCTGGTCAGTGCAGATCATTCACTACAGACACACAGCTGGTCAGTGCAGATCCTTCACTACAGACACACAGCTGGTCAGTGCAGATCATTCACTACAGACACACAGCCGGTCAGTGCAGATCCTTCACAACAGACACACAGCCGGTCAGTGCAGATCATTCACTACAGACACACAGCTGGTCAGTGCAGATCATTCACTACAGACACACAGCTGGTCAGTGCAGATCCTTCACTACAGACACACAACACAGCTGGTCAGTGCAGATCATTCACTACAGACACACAGCCGGTCAGTGCAGATCCTTCACTACAGACACACAGCTGGTCAGTGCAGATCCTTCACTACAGACACACAGCCGGTCAGTGCAGATCATTCACTACAGACACACAGCTGGTCAGTGCAGATCATTCACTACAGACACACAGCTGGTCAGTGCAGATCATTCACTACAGACCCACAGCTGGTCAGTGCAGATCAATTACTACAGACACACAGCTGGTCAGTGCAGATCATTCACTACAGACACACAACACAGCTGGTCAGTGCAGATCATTCACTACAGACACACAGCTGGTCAGTGCAGATCATTCACTACAGACACACAGCTGGTCAGTGCAGATCAATCACTACAGACACACAGCTGGTCAGTGCAGATCATTCACTACAGACCCACAGCTGGTCAGTGCAGATCAATCACTACAGACACACAGCTGGTCAGTGCAGATCATTTACTACAGACCCACAGCTGGTCAGTGCAGATCAATCACTACAGACACACAGCTGGTGTGCAGGTCATTCAGTTACCTGAGGGCTGTTGTTTGTGTGTTATCTGTCTCAGGTGTGACTGTGTGTGTGTGTGTGCGTGTCTGTGTGTCTGTGACCTGTCTCAGGTGTGTCTGTGTGTGTGTGTGTTACCTGTCTCAGGTGTGTGTGTGTGTGTGTGTGTGTTTGTTATCTCTCTCAGGCGTGACACTGTGTGTGTTTGTGTTACCTGTCTCGGGTATGACTCTGTGTGTGTTACCTCTCTCAGGTGTGGGAGAAGCTGCTGTATGGAGTGTGTTTCTTCCATGCGCTCGTCCAGGAGAGGAAGAAGTTTGGACCGCTGGGCTGGAACATTCCGTACGGCTTCAATGAGTCTGACCTGCGCATCAGCATCAGACAGCTTCAGGTACTGTCTGCTTCACACACACGCACACACACACGCACGCACGCACACACACACACATGCACGCACGCACGCACGCACGCACGCACACTCACATGCACAAACACACACACTCTCTCACACACACTCACACACACACATATACACACACTCACTCACACACACATACACACACTCTCAAACACACACAAGCACACACACTCACACACTTGCACGCACACACACATACACACACATGCATATTAACACACACACACATACACACACACTCACACACTCACACACTTGCACGCATGCACACGCACACACAGGTTCCTCTGACTCTGCTGTTCCTCCTGCAGCTGTTTGTGAATGAGTATGAGCAGGTTCCGTTTGAGGCCATATCGTACCTGACGGGCGAGTGTAACTATGGCGGCCGTGTGACGGACGACTGGGACCGCCGTCTGCTCCTCACCATCCTCGCCGACTTCTACAACCAGGACATCGTGGAAAACCCCCGCTACAAATTCTCCCCCAGCGGCAAATACTTTGCCCCCCCCAAATCCTCTTACGAGGACTATGTGCTGTTTATCAGGGTGAGGATTGCCTGAGTGATACCCTTTACTCAGGACACACCTGTACCTGTTTCTGTACTGGCCTTTCTGGAGTCTGTAGGTGTGTGTGTGGAGTCTCTCAGTGTGTGTGGAGTCTGTCAGTGTCTGTGTGGATTCTCAGTGTGTGTGTGGAGTCTTTAGGTGTGTGGAGTCTGTCAGTGTCTGTGTGGAGTCTCAGTGTGTGTGTGGAGTCTGTCGGTGTGTGTGTGTGGAGTCGGTCGGTGTGTGTGTGGAGTCTGTCGGTGTGTGTGGAGTCGGTCGGTGTGTGTGTGTGGAGTCTCTGTGTGTGTGTGGATTCCGTCCGTGTGCGTGTGTGGAGTCTGTCGGTGTGTGTGTGGAGTCTGTCGGTGTGTGTGTGTGGAGTCTGTCGGTGTGTGTGTGGAGTCGGTCGGTGTGTGTGGAGTCGGTTGGTGTGTGTGTGGAGTCTGTCGGTGTGTGTGTGTGTGGAGTCTGTCAGTGTGTGTGTGGAGTCTGTCGGTGTGTGTGTGTGTGGAGTCAGTCGGTGTGTGTGTGGAGTCAGTCGGTGTGTGTGTGGAGTCTGTCGGTGTGTGTGTGTGGAGTCTGTCGGTGTGTGTGTGGAGTCAGTCGGTTTGTGTGTGGAGTCGGTTGGTGTGTGTGTGTGTGGAGTCTGTCGGTGTGTGTGTGGAGTCGGTCGGTGTGTGTGTGTGGAGTCTCTGTGTGTGCGTGTGTGTGTGGAGTCTGTTGGTGTGTGTGTGGAGTCGGTTGCTGTGTGTGTGTGGAGTCTGTTGGTGTGTGTGTGGAGTCGGTTGGTGTGTGTGTGTGTGGAGTCGGTCGGTGTGTGTGTGTGGAGTCTGTTGGTGTGTGTGTGTGGAGTCTGTCGGTGTGTGTGTGGAGTCGGTTGGTGTGTGTGTGTGGAATCGGTCGGTGTGTGTGTGTGGAGTCTGTCGATGTGTGTGTGGAGTCTGTCGGTGTGTGTGTGGAGTCGGTTGGTGTGTGTGTGGAGTCGGTGGGTGTGTGTGTGTGGAGTCGGTCGGTGTGTGTGTGTGGAGTCGGTCGGTGTGTGTGTGTGGAGTCGGTGGGTGTGTGTGTGGAGTCGGTGGGTGTGTGTGTGTGGAGTCGGTGGGTGTGTGTGTGTGGAGTCGGTCGGTGTGTATGTTGAGTTGGTCGGAGTGTGTGTGGAGTCGGTGGGTGTGTGTGTGTGGAGTCGGTCGGTGTGTGTGTGGAGTCGGTGGGTGTGTGTGTGTGGAGTCGGTGGGTGTGTGTGTGGAGTCGGTTCGGTGTGTGTGTGGAGTTGGTCGGAGTGTGTGTGTGGAGTCGGTGGGTGTGCGTGTGTGGAGTCGGTGGGTGTGTGTGTGGAGTTGGTCGGTGTGTGTGTGGAGTCGGTTGGTGTGTGTGTGGACTTGGTCGGTGTGTGTGTGGAGTCGGTTGGTGTGTGTGTGGAGTCGGTCGGTGTGTGTGTGGAGTCGGTGGGTGTGTGTGTGTGTGGAGTTCGGTGGGTGTGTGTGTGGAGTCGGTGGGTGTGTGTGTGTGGAGTCGGTCGGTGTGTGTGTGGAGTTGGTTGGTGTGTGTGTGTGGAGTCGGTCGGTGTGTGTGTGGAGTCGGTTGGTGTGTGTGTGGAGTTGGTTGGTGTGTGCTAGCTGAGGTAACCTGTGGCTTTGTGGTGCAGAACCTGCCTGTCACTCAGCAGCCGGAGGTGTTTGGCATGCATGAGAATGTGGACATATCCAAGGACCTGCAGCAGACCAAGCTGCTCTTTGATTCGCTACTACTCACCCAGGGGGGTGGAGCTAAAGGTGGAGGTAGCTCAGGAGGGGACAGCACTTTATTTGACATTGCACACGACATCCTCAGCAAGGTAGGACCCTACACTGACTAATCCCCTCACATCCACCCTCTCTGTCCTATAGGCTCTCTCAGATAGGACCCTACACTGACTAATCCCCTCACATCCACCCTCTCTGTCCTATAGGCTCTCTCAGATAGGACACTACACTGACTAATCCCCTCAAATCCACCCTCTCTGTCCTATAGGCTCTCTCAGATGGGACCCTATACTGACTAATCCCCTCAAATCCACCCTCTCTGTTCTATAGGCTCTCACAGATCTACTCTATATCTACTCTAATCACTCATAGCCTTAATAAAAAACTGTACTCTTTGTGTGAAACGTGGTGCATTCTGATGAGTGTGGTCCACAGTGTTGTTTCTGCAGTGTAGTGTCAGTGTTCAGATAGCAGTGTTTCTTGCCTGGTTCCCAGCTCCCGGACAGCTTTGACCTGGAGGCAGCGCTGGCTAAGTTCCCTGTGCTGTATGAGGAGAGCATGAACACTGTGCTGGTTCAGGAAATGCAGCGATACAACACGTATGTGCAGGGAGCTTCTCCTCCCGCCTCGCCTGTCCCCCTGCTCCACCTCTCCACCCCTCCTCCCTGCTCTACCTCTCCGCCTCCATCTCTCCCCCCATTCCACCTCTCCACCTCCATCTCTCCCCCCTACTCCACCTGCCCCCTGCTCCATCTCTCCCCCTGCTCCACCTCTCCATCTCTCCCCCTGCTCCATTTCTCCTCCTCCACCTGTCCTCCCGCTCCACCCCACCCCCCTGCTCCACCTGTCCTCCCGCTCCACCCCCCCCCCCCCCGCTCCACATCCATGTGTGGCTGTGTGTGTGTCAGGCTGGGTGTGTAACAGGCTGTGTGTGTAACAGGCTGGGTGTGTAACGGCGCTGTGTGTGTAACAGGCTGGGTGTGTAACGGTGCTGTGTGTGTAACAGGCTGAGTGTGTAACAGGCTGGGTGTGTAACGGCACTGTGTGTGTAACAGGCTGGGTGTGTAATGGGCTGAGTGTGTAATGGTGCTGTGTGTGTAACAGGCTGCGTGTGTAATGGGCTGAGTGTGTAATGGTGCTGTGTGTGTAACAGGCTGGGTGTGTAATGGAGGTGTGTGTGTAACAGGCTGGGTGTGTAATGGAGGTGTGTGTAACAGGCTGGGTGTGTAAAGGTGCTGTGTGTGTAACAGGCTGGGTGTGTAATGGAGGTGTGTGTGTAACAGGCTGGGTGTGTAACGGCGCTGTGTGTGTAACAGGCTGGGTGTGTAATGGGCTGGGTGTGTAATGGTGCTGTGTGTGTAACAGGCTGGGTGTGTAATGGTGCTGTGTGTGTAACAGGCTGGGTGTGTAATGGGCTGGGTGTGTAATGGAGGTGTGTGTGTAACAGACTGTGTGTGTAACAGGCTGTGCGTGTAACAGGCTGGGTGTGTAATGGTGCTGTGTGTGTAATGGGCTGGGTGTGTAATGGTGCTGTGTGTGTAACAGGCTGTGCGTGTAACAGGCTGGGTGTGTAATGGTGCTGTGTGTGTAACAGGCTGGGTGTGTAATGGGCTGGGTGTGTAATGGTGCTGTGTGTGTAACAGGCTGGGTGTGTAATGGGCTGGGTGTGTAATGGTGCTGTGTGTGTAACAGGCTGAGTGTGTAATGGTGCTGTGTGTGTAACAGGCTGGGTGTGTAATGGGCTGGGTGTGTAACAGGCTGTGCGTGTAACAGGCTGGGTGTGTAATGGTGCTGTGTGTGTAACAGGCTGTGTGTGTAACAGGCTGAGTGTGTAATGGTGCTGTGTGTGTAACAGGCTGAGTGTGTAATGGTGCTGTGTGTGTAACAGGCTGTGTGTGTAATGGTGCTGTGTGTGTAACAGGCTGAGTGTGTAATGGTGCTGTGTGTGTAACAGGCTGAGTGTGTAATGGTGCTGTGTGTGTAACAGGCTGTGTGTGTAACAGGCTGAGTGTGTAATGGTGCTGTGTGTGTAACAGGCTGAGTGTGTAATGGTGCTGTGTGTGTAACAGGCTGGGGAGCACCATTCGCCTGAGTCTGCAGAACCTGCAGAAGGCCATTAAGGGGCTGGTGGTGATGGACGCGGATCTGGAGGCCCTGTCCGGAAGCCTGATGGTGGGGAAGGTTCCGGAGAAATGGGCCAAGGTCTCCTACCCCAGCCTCAAACCGCTGGGCAGCTACGTCAACGACTTCCTTGCCAGGCTCAAGTTCCTGCAGGTCTCAGGCTGCATGCTTACATATTTAAATCTGGCAGAATGTTATGTCCAGGGAACAATCTGCTGTAAATAAGTTGCGTCGATGAAAATATAATTATAATGACAACACTGATGATAGAGTTTTTGGGATAACATGCTGGAGTTTTGTACATCGCATAACCTTTGTGGCCATTATTCACTTTCACAGTTATAATCATGTAGCATTTGCACTGTATTTAAGTGTTAATATGGCACCATTCTACCGTAGGCTCTATAGTCTCCTGCTTTGCGTATATTTAGAGAATTAAACACAGAATTACTGTGTTTGACTGTGTATATGCCTGTGTATGTGTGTGTGTATGTGTATGTTCCTGTAGGACTGGTATGAGAGCACCAAGCCGAATGTCTTTTGGCTATCCGGCTTCTTCTTTACCCAAGCCTTCCTGACGGGGGCGCTGCAGAACTACGCCAGGAAGTACTCCATCCCCATCGACCTGCTGGGCTTCGACTTCCAGGTGCTGCTCTGTGCATTCTGCCTGTCATTCCCATCAGCACACTGTGCTACTGCACGGGAAATGCTGAAGCTCCTCCCCTCTGCCCTGTGATCCCGCCACACAGGTCCTGCCCATTACCTCCTCTGACTCCGCCCCCGAGGATGGAGTCTACATCCACGGCCTCTTTTTAGATGGAGCACGCTGGGACAAGGCAGCGTACGTTAGCTTTAGTCAGCAGTGTGCGTGTGTGTGCGTGCGTGAGTGTGAGTGTGAGTGTGAGTGTGAGTGTGAGTGTGAGTGTGAGTGTGAGTGTGAGTGTGCGTGTGTGTGCGTGAGTGTGAGTGTGAGTGTGTGTGAGTGTGTGTGTGCGTGTGTGTGCGTGCGTGAGTGTGAGTGTGTGTGAGTGTGAGTGTGTGTGTGTGTGTGTGTGTGAGTGTGTGTGTGTGTGTTTGTGAGTGTGCGTGCGTGCGTGCGTGCGTGTGTGGATGTTCATACTGTATTTATGTGTGACAAATATAAAAAAAGAGGCGACATAGCTCAGCTGGTAAACGATTGTCTGGCAGTCGGAGGGTTGCCGGTTCGATCCCCCGCACTGGGCATGTCGATGTGTCCCTGAGCAAGACACCTTACCCCTAACTGCTCTGGTGAATGAGAGGCATCAATTATAAAGCGCTTTATAAAGGGCTATATAAATGCAGTCCATTTACCATGTGTGTGTGTGTGATTCTTTTACAGTGGAGTTCTAGCTGAGCAGCTGCCCAAGGTTCTGTTTGACTCTGTCCCCATAATCTGGATAAAACCATGTAAATATATAACACTGCATAATGCACCACAACCTTACTGCACAGCACTACACAATGCATAGCAACATCACTACACTGCAGAATGCATGATGACATCACTGCACAGCACATTACATGTCACCACAATGTGTTTAAGTCTGCTTTTTTATTTTTACATGCACACACACACACACACACACATACACAGAGTATATGTGTATTATATACTGTATATTTGAGTTGTATCTGCATTGGGGTGATGGGCATTTGGTCTGTTTTAATCGCGTCTGTGTTTGCGCTGCTCTCTCTCTCCAGTGAAGAGGAGCCCGGCAGGGTCATCGCAGAGCGTGTACGTGTGCCCGCTCTACAAGACCAGCGAGCGCAAGGGCACTCTGTCCACCACCGGCCACTCCACAAACTTCGTCATCACCATGACGCTCCCCACCGCGCTGCGTCCCCAGCACTGGATCAAGAGGGGTGTGGCTTTGCTGTGTCAGCTGGACGACTGAACCCCCGAAGCCCAGAGCACAGGCAGCACAGGCTGCACAGGCAGCAGCACAGGCAGCAGCACAGGCCCAGCTGTAGCCATATAAACTAGTGACTGGCACAATAAACATGACACAGTTGTGTTTTCATATTGGACCACTTCTGAGGGACTAAATTAACTTTGTAAAATTTGTTTTGAGAAAAATACATAACTATTCTGGTGAGAAAATTATGTTTGTAAAATATGATTTGATAAAAATAAATAAAAACTCTGCTGAAAAGGGAATCTAAGATGCACACTTGAATCATATTTAATATCACAGGATGATTCCTGGAGTGATTGTGTTTATCTCTGCAGATGATTATTCATTACCAGCTATAAGCTGTACACACACACTGCACTAACACTGCACACTAACACCACACTGCACTAACACCACACACTAACACCACACTGCACTAACACTGCACACTAACACCACACTGCACTAACACTGCACACTAACACCACACTGCACTAACACTGCACACTAACACCACGCACTAACACCACACTGCACTAACACTGCACACTAACACCACACTGCACTAACACTGCACACTAACACCACACTGCACTAACACTGCACACTTACACCACACTGCACTAACACTGCACACTAACACCACACTGCACTAACACTGCACACTAACACCACACCACTAACACTGCACACTAACACCACACTGCACTAACACCGCACACTAACACCACACTGCACTAACACTGCACACTAACACAACACTGCATACTAACACCGCATACTAACACCGCACACTAACACCACACACTAACACCACACTGCACAAACACTGCACACTAACACCACACTGCACTAACACTGCACACTAACACCACACACTAACACCACACTGCACTAACACTGCACACTAACACCATACTGCACTAACACTGCACACTAACACCACACTGCACTAACACCACACACTAACAGCACACTGCACTAACACTGCACACTAACACAACACTGCACACTAACACCGTACACTAACACCACACTGCACTAACACTGCACACTAACACCACACATTAACACCCCACACTAACACCACACTGCACAAACACTGCACACTAACACCACACTGCACACTAACACCATACTGCACTAACACTGCACACTAACACCACACTGCACTAACACTGCACACTAACACCACACTGCACACCCATGGCAGCACACTGCACCAGTTGTATATGTGAAAGTGTGGAACCCAGACAAAGCTGCATGGGTGAGCATGACCTCCCTGCTCCCTCCCAGATAGCAGTGCAGCACTGAGACTGAGAGACAACCTACTGCTCCCTCCCAGAGAGCAGTGAAGCACTGAGACTGAGACACGGCCTGCTGCTGCTTCCCAGAGTGCAGTGAAGCTCTGAGGTGGGGGGGCACCCTGCTGCTCAGATATTTATAGCAGTGCAGGACGAGGATAGCCCTGCAGAGAAACAGGTCACCTGCTGCACCATAGAGGCCAGCCAGAGCCACGCTGCTGGGACGGAAGGTAAAAACAGGTAAAAACAGGTAAATCAGCGCTCAGACCCAGCAGCTAGCATAGGTCTGTGTCCTGAATTCCAGAGAACTGTGTGTTTATTTACTCATGAGTGACTGTGAGGGTTAGGGTGCAGTCCGCTTGTCTCGTCTCTGACACTGTAAACAAACGCAGATGCTATTAATACTCTGCTCTGCGTTCACATGCTCCTGCTGGAGCCCAGCACTTCAGAGAGTTATTAATGCGACAGACAGAGCTGAGAGTACGGTTAGCGCACGGTTTGGACATAACTCAAGTACTGCCGTTACAGTCTGCCTTGTTCCTACGGCCTAATGTCTGCAGGTGCCTGTTCTGAAATCTTTCTCCAGTGGTTTAGGGATCAGTGTTAACAGTGTTAGTTCAGAATCCTTCACTATTCCATAATGCACAGAGCTCAGGCTAGGCCAGCTGGCCAGATACACCAGTCTTTCAGATTGTAAGGTAGCTTATGTACAGAGCTATCATCCTAATTGTGCAGGCACCCACTAACTGTTTTCTGGACGAGGCAGCCTATCTCAGTCTTGGGCAGGATCAGAGATAATTCAGCACAGCACCCCCTGCTGGCCTGGTGGACCTCGTGCAGTGCTGGGCATGGATAGTTCGGGGGAGGAATGGGACGAGGATGTGGAGACACAGCTTGTGATTGAGCAGAGCCTGTTGGGCTTCACCAAGCGTGAGGACGGTGGGGGGGCTGCCACCAAGCACAAGAGCGTCCCTGATGCTACTACGACAACTGACAGGATCTTCACAGCTATAAAGACAGGTGAGTGTATTAATATGTCTGTTTTGCCCAGCTGTGTGAAACTGTGCTGACTGTGCTTTCTCTGTGCTGCCTGTTTAACACACACATGCTAACCTGTGAAGGTGAAACTGTGCTGCCTATTTAACACAGAGGTGAAACTGTGCTGCCTGTTTAGCACAGAGGTGAAACTGTGCTGACTGTTTAACGTACAGGTGAAACTGTGCTGCCTGTTTAACGCACAGGTGAAACTGTGCTGCCTATTTAGCACACAGGTGAAACTGTACTGCCTGTTTAACACACAGGTGAAACTGTACTGCCTGTTTAACACACAGGTGAAACTGTGCTGCCTGTTTAGCACACAGGTGAAACTGTGCTGCCTGTTTAACGCACAGGTGAAACTGTACTGCCTGTTTAACGCACAGGTGAAACTGTACTGCCTGTTTAACGCACAGGTGAAACTGTGCTGCCTGTTTAACGCAAGGTGGAACTGTGCTGCCTGTTTAGCACACAGGTGAAACTGATGCCTTTTTAACACACAGGTGAAACTGATGCCTGTTTAATGCACCTGTGCTGCAGGTGATGTGGAGACACTTGCGGAGCTGTGTGATCGATGTGAAGCCTGGGCAGAGACAGACAGTCGAGGGTGGACCCCCCTGCACGAGGCTGCAGTCCAGTCCAGCAGGAACGTCCTGCAGATCACCTTCTCAGGTGCGTGTGACATCATCACCAGATCACCTTCTCAGGTGCGTGTGACATCAGAGCCTGGCCCAGGCACAGGTACAGCTTAAACACCGAAACCCAGTTAACCCTTTAAGGTGTGAGGTCACAAGTAGGCCTATGTGATTGGAATGTTTTTAACTGAACATTCTAATGCTGATGTCACAATCACGGCTGGTAACTGCAATCAGTGGAGTTTTAGAACACTTAGAATTTAGAAAAAGCATTCCAGAAGCCTGCCATTGAGAGGGGTAATCAGACCATTCATTGCACTCAGGCCATTAATCTCAGGCACAAGGTCTGAAAGATTCTGCTCAGGGGTTAAAAAATGAGCAATATTCAGCAGGTAAATAAAAATTCTGATTACATTTATGAAATGAAGTGTAAAATGGCAGAATAGTTTTTTTTTTTTTAAATCAGACCATCTGAGTTTTCAGTCTTTGTGTTGAGTTGTGACCTGTGACCTGTGACCTGTGACCATTGATCTCACCTCCCAGCCACCCAGCAGGGGGCAGGGCAGAGCCGCACGCTTCGGGGGGAGACGCCACTCCTCCTCGCTGTCGAGCGTGGCCTCACAGCCAACGCCACCTTCCTGCTGCAAAACGGCTGTGACCCCAACACCCCCAATGAGGAGGAGGACTCCCCACTGATCTCAGGTCAGTCTCTCTCTCTCCCCACTGATCTCAGGTCAGTCTCTCTCTCTCCCCACTGATCTCAGGTCAGTCTCTCTCCCCACTGATCTCAGGTCAGTCTCTCTCCCCACTGATCTCAGGTCAGTCGCAAACCCCCACTGATCTCAGGTCAGTCGCTAACCCCCACTGATCTCAGGTGGTCAGTCTCTCTCCCCACTGATCTCAGGTCAGTCTCTAACCCCCACTGATCTCAGGTCAGTCGCTCTCCCCACTGATCTCAGGTCAGTCTCTAATCCCCACTGATTGCAGGTCAGTCTCACTCTCTCTCCGCCGATCTCAGGTCAGTCTCTCTCCTCACTGGTGTCTTCTCAAATGCTGCTTCCATTTTGGAGGGTGTGCATGCTTTGCCATGGAGGATTTTGCAATGAAAGGGACAGACCGATATTCCAAACTGTCTCATTTCCTGTCTCTCCTCTTATGTCACTTCCTGTCTCTCAGCCATAAAGAACGATCAGTATGACACAGCCTCGCTGCTGCTGAGCTTCGGAGCGGATGTGAACCGGGCGGGGCTGCACCGGAGGACCGCGCTCCACGAGGCCGCACACCTGGGCCGGGAGAACCTGGTTCACCTGCTGCTGCAGTCCGGCGCCCAGCCCGACCCGCCCAGCGCCTACAACAGAACCCCCCTCGGCCTCGCGGCCCAGAACGCACACCTGAACGTGGTACACACACTGCTGCAGAGAGGTGTGTGTGTGCGTGTGTGTGTGTGCGTGTGTGTGTGCATGTGTGTGTGTGCGTGTGTGTGTGCATGTGTGTGTGTGTGTGTGTGTGCGTGTGTAGTGTGTGTGTGTGTGTGCGTGTGTGCGTGTGTGTGTGTGTGTGTGTGTGCGTGTGTGTGTGTGTGTGTGTGTGTGTGTAGTATGTGTGTGTGTGTGTGTGTGAGAGACATTGCAGCCCTGTGTTCTCTCTCTCTCTCAGGTGCGCAGGTGAACTCTCAGGCCTGTGTTCTCTCTCTCTCTCAGGTGCGCAGGTGAACTCTCAGGCCTGTGTTCTCTCTCTCTTTCAGGTGCGCAGGTGAACTCTCAGGCCTGTGTTCTCTCTCTCTCTCAGGTGCGCAGGTGAACTCTCAGGCCTGTGTTCTCTCTCTCTCTCAGGTGCGCAGGTGAACTCTCAGGCCTGTGTTCTCTCTCTCTCTCAGGTGCGCAGGTGAACTCTCAGCCCTGTGTTCTCTCTCTCTCAGGTGCGCAGGTGAACTCTCAGGCCTGTGTTCTCTCTCTCTCTCAGGTGCGCAGGTGAACTCTCAGGCCTGTGTTCTCTCTCTCTCTCTCAGGTGCGCAGATGAACTCTCAGCCCTGTGTTCTCTCTCTCTCAGGTGCGCAGGTGAACTCTCAGCCCTGTGTTCTCTCTCTCTCAGGTGCGCAGGTGAACTCTCAGGCTATGGACTCGGCCTCTGTACTGTTTGAAGCTGCCGGTTCTGGAAACCCCGACATCATCACCCTGCTGCTGGAGTACGGCGCTGACGCCAACATGCCCAACCGCACCGGCCACCTGCCAATCCACCGCGCCGCACACCGCGGGCACCAGCTGTGAGCTCACTGCGCACTGTCACTGTTACACTCACACTGCAGGCTGTTACACTCACACTACACTCACACTACTGACTGTTACAGTCACACTACACTCACACTACTGACTTTTACAGCCACACTACACTCACACTACTGACTGTTACACTCACACTGCAGGCTGTTACACTCACACTGCAGACTGTTACACTCACACTACACTCACACTACTGACTGTTACACTCACACTGCAGACTGTTACACCCACACTACTGACTGTTACACTCACATTACAGGCTGTTACATTCACACTACACTCACACTACTGACTGTTACACTCACACTACTGACTGTTACACTCACATTACAGGCTGTTACATTCACACTACACTCACACTACTGACTGTTACACTCACACTGCAGGCTGTTACACTCACACTGCAGACTGTTACACCCACACTACACTCACACTACTGACTGTTACAGTCACACTACACTCACACTACAGACTGTTACACTCACACTACACTCACACTACTGACTGTTACACTCACACTGCAGGCTGCTACACTCACACTGCAGACTGTTACATTCACACTACACTCACACTACTGACTGTTACAGTCACACTACACTCACACTACTGACTGTTACACTCACACTGCAGGCTGTTACACTCACACTGCAGACTGTTACACTCACACTACACTCACACTACTGACTGTTACACTCACACTGCAGGCTGTTACACTCACGCTGCAGACTGTTACACTCACACTACACTCACACTACTGACTGTTACAGTCACACTACACTCACACTACAGACTGTTACACTCACACTACACTCACACTACTGACTGTTACACTCACATTACAGGCTGTTACACTCACACTGCAGGCTGTTACACACACTACAGGCTGTTACACTCACACTACACTCACACTACTGACTGTTACAGTCACACTACACTCACACTACAGACTGTTACACTCACACTGCAGGCTGCTACACTCACACTGCAGACTGTTACATTCACACTACACTCACACTACTGACTGTTACAGTCACACTACACTCACACTACAGACTGTTACACTCACACTACACGCACACTACTGACTGTTACACTCACACTGCAGGCTGTTACACTCGCACTGCAGACTGTTACACTCACATTACAGGCTGTTACACTCACACTACAGGCTGTTACACTCACACTACACTCACACTACTGACTGTTACAGTCACACTACACTCACACTACAGACTGTTACACTCACACTGCAGGCTGTTACACTCACACTACACTCACACTACTGACTGTTATAGTCACACTACACTCACACTACAGACTGTTAAACTCACACTACACTCACACTACTGACTGTTACAGTCACACTACAGTCACACTACAGACTGTTACACTCACACTACACTCACACTACTGACTGTTACAGTCACACTACACTCACACTACAGACTGTTACACTCCCACTACAGACTGTTCTCTCACACTGCAGACTGTTACACTCACACTACAGGCTGTTACACTCACACTGCAGACTGTTACACTAACACTACACTCACACTACAGGCTGTTACTCTCACACTTCAGACTGTTACACTCACACTACACTCACACTACAGGCTGTTACACTCACACTACAGACTGTTACACTCACACTGCAGACTTTTACACTCACACTACACTCACACTACTGACTGTTACAGTCACACTACACGCACACTACTGACTGTTACACTCACACTGCAGGCTGTTACACTCACACTGCAGACTGTTACACTCACATTACAGGCTGTTACACTCACACTGCAGGCTGTTACACTCACACTACAGGCTGTTACACTCACTCTACACTCACACTACTGACTGTTACAGTCACACTACACTCACACTACAGACTGTTACACTCACACTGCAGGCTGTTACACTCACACTACACTCACACTACTGACTGTTATAGTCACACTACACTCACACTACAGACTGTTAAACTCACACTACACTCACACTACTGACTGTTACAGTCACACTACAGTCACACTACAGGCTGTTACACTCACACTACAGACTGTTACACTCACACTACACTCACACTACTGACTGTTACAGTCACACTACACTCACACTACAGACTGTTACACTCCCACTACAGACTGTTACACTCACACTACAGACGGCTACACTCACACTACAAGCTGTTACACTCACACTGCAGACTGTTACACTCACACTACACTCACACTACAGACTGTTACACTCACACTACACTCACACTACAGGCTGTTACACTCACACTACAGACTGTTACACTCACACTGCAGACTGTTACACTCACACTACACTCACACTACAGGCTGTTACACTCACACTACAGACTGTTACACTCACACTGCAGACTGTTACACTCACACTACACTCACACTACTGACTGCTACAGTCTCACTACAGACTGTTACACTTACACTGCAGTCCCACTACAGGCTGTTACACTCACACTACAGACTGCTACACTCACACTACAGACTGTTACACTTACACTGCAGTCCCATCTACAGGCTCTTACTGTCACACTGCAGGCTGTTGCAGTCACGCTACAGGCTGTTTTCTGTGATGATGCAAACCATAACCCTAACACACTTAGTTTCTGGAATGAGAGCTAGATTTCTAATTTATTGTATAAATTGTGGAAACATGAAATACATGTAACACCAACCATACACATACCTGTACCCCAAATCTGTAATCGAACCTGTACCTGTACTTGTACCCTACCTGTACCTGCCCCCCCCCCCAGAGCGCTGGAGCGTTTGATCCCTGTGACGAGACGGGACGCGGTGAAGGAGAGTGGGATCAGTCCGCTGCATTCAGCAGCGGACGGCGGCTACCCACAATGCATTGAGCTCCTGCTGAACGCCGGCTATGACGTCAACTACATGCTACACCCGCGCGTGCGGCGTAACTATGACGATGAGCGCAAGTCGGCCCTGTACTTCGCCGTGAGCAGCAGCGACGTGCAGTCCTGCAGGCTGCTCCTGGAGGCGGGCGCGATGCCCAGCCAGGACCCCGTCACCTGCCTGCAGGTGGCGCTGCACTTGGGCAACTACGAGCTCATCCACATGCTGCTGCGCCACGGCGCCAACGTCAACTACTACTCCCGCATCAACACCACCCACTTCCCCTCCGCCCTGCAGTACGCCATGAAGGACCAGGTCCTGCTCCGCATGCTGCTCAACCACGGCTACCACGCCCAGCGCTGCTTCCACTGTCCCTACGGCAACGGCTCCCATGTGCCCCAGGACTACGAGGGCTGGGGCAACTCCACCATCAGAGACATGCTGGTGAGTCTGCTGTGCGCTCTCTCTCTCTCTCTCTCTCTCTCTCTCTCTCTCTCAACCTCACTCTCTCTTTCTCTCTGATAAATGAATGTTTTTATTGCCAAAGCATAAATAGAATAATATAATTTCAATGAACAGAAACAACAGTGTATAAAGAGAGGCCTAAATAAGCAGAATAAGCACAATTTAATCTATTTATTTATTTAATCTAATTATTCTTTTTGATCCTAAATTACATCTGTATTTATTTCCCCTAAATCTTGGAAGATTAGATTAAAAAGATGAGTATATTTAATGAACATTGAGAGCCGGAGCCCAGGTCTGACAGTGCTGCTCTCTGCCGCAGTTCTGTGAGGTCATCACTGTTTCCTGGCTGAAGGACTTCGCTGCTCCGGTCGTCCGCATCCTGCTGGACTACGTTGATCACGTGACATTTTGCTCCAAACTGAAAGCCGTCCTTGTAGATCAGAAGCAGTGGCCCGAGATCAGTCACATCCAAGGTGATCTGTCACATCCGCCGCTGACCTCGATCTTTGGTTGTACTCCTCCTTGGTGTGAATGAACCCTATTTTAAACATATTACATCACCATAACTTTGGGTACAGTAAATATGCATTTTTGCACCTTAACCATAAATTTGAGCACCGTAAATGAAAATGTGCAACTGAGAATTTGAGGACTGTGTCCATGAAAATATGACTGGAAAAATCAGGTATATATAGGAGTACATCAGGGGTAAACGTTTTATTCAGGAATACCAGCTATGAATGGAGGTGATGAATTAGGATTTAAGATGAGAATGACAGGATTAAGGTGGCGTAGGACTCTGATTTAACCCTGTAGTGTCCTGCTGCAAGGAATGTTCGCTGATTTAACCCCATAGTGTCCTGCTGCAGGGAGTGTTCGCTGATTTAACCCCATAGTGTCCTGCTGCAGGGAGCGTTCGCTGCTTTAACCCCGTAGTGTCCTGCTGCAGGGAGTGTTCGCTGATTTAACCCCATAGTGTCCTGCTGCAGGGACGGTTCGCTGATTTAACCCCATAGTGTCCTGCTGCAGGGAGTGTTCGCTGCTTTAACCCCATAGTGTCCTGCTGCAGGGAGTGTTCGCTGATTTAACCCCGTAGTGTCCTGCTGCAGGGAGTGTTCGCTGCTTTAACCCCGTAGTGTCCTGCTGCAGGGAGTGTGCGCTGCTTTAACCCCGTAGTGTCCTGCTGCAGGGAGTGTTCGCTGCTTTGACCCCGTAGTGTCCTGCTGCAGGGAGTGTTCGCAGTCTGAAGCATCTCTGTCGGCTGAGGATCCGGGACTGCTTGGGCCGGCGGCGGTTCAGAGCTCCTGTGTTCATCAGCTTCCTGCCGTTACCCACAAGCCTCAAGGACTACATCCTGTTCCGCGAGTATGACCTATATGGCCAAGGCAGCGTGGAATGACCCCGTTGAAATGACTCTCCAGCTCCTCCTCTCTCCACCTCTCTCTCCTTCAGCATCTCCCTCTCTCTCCTCCTCTCCACCTGTGTCTCCTCCTCTCCACCTCTCCCTCAGTCCCTCTCCCTCCTGTCTACCTCTTACTCAGTCTCTCTGTTCTTCCCTCCACCTCTCCCTTAGTCTCTATATTCTTCCCTCTGACTCTACCTCCTCTCTCACCTCTCTATCCTTCTCTCCACCTCTCCCTCTCTCTCTCTCCCCCTCCTCCTCTCCCTCTCTCACTCTCTCCTCCTCTCCACCTCTCCCTCAGTCACTCTTCTCCTCTACACCTCTCCCTCAGTCACTCTTCTCCTCTCCACCTCTCCCTCAGTCACTCTTCTCCTCTACACCTCTCCCTCAGTCACTCTTCTCCTCTACACCTCTCCCTCTTCTCCTCTACACCTCTCCCTCAGTCACTCTTCTCCTCTACACCTCTCCCTCAGTCACTCTTCTCCTCTCCACCTCTCCCTCAGTCACTCTTCTCCTCTCCACCTCTCCCTCAGTCCCTCTCTCCTCTCCCGCTCTCTCTCAGCAGAGGGACATCAGGACTGTGTGTCTGCAGCTCAGGTTTTTTTCTGAGAGACAGAAAAGCACGGCAGTGTAACAGCTGCAGTCTGCACTGACAAACCGGTTAGGGTTCAGTTTATAAATCATGTTTGAGAAACTGATTTAAATTGATGTTTTTTATAATGTTTATTAAGTATTAATAGTCAATAAACCTGAAAATCCAGAAAATTACTTTTTGACGTTTATTTTAATTTTAGTTTTTTACAGTGGGGCATCTCTTCCATTTGTTGTAATTTCACCAGCTGTGCCACTGAAACCATGCTGAATGAGAGAAAACTGTAATTCTAACCATACTGCCCTCTCATATGCACTGTGTATGGCTGTG